>NC_060056.1:3837500-4137500 GCF_905333055.1 Maniola jurtina
TCCGACAGGCGACAAGTGTGAACGGGCTGTTTCACCTAACATAATATCAATTTCCGAAACCATTCAGACACAATAAGTAATTTCGCTAGCCAATTATAGTAAAACTTTTTGCTGAGTTGCGGCGCGGCGTTAAGTGGAGCGGAACCTTACATAACTGGACGTTCTCTAACCAAGGTTAGCTTACGGTTCTCGATCGAAACGTGCTAACTAACCATTGATAGCAATCTATCGCCGGCTCACTACAGAGTACGGGTCTCCTCTCAGAGTGAGAAAGGTTTGGCGTTGCGTTGCGGTTGGAAAGTGCGAATTGGCAGACTTCACACACCTTTGAGAACATTATGGTAGACTCTCAGGCATGCAGGTTTCCTCATGATGGGTCTCTCCGTCACTCGCTCCATACAAACGTAGTTCCAATTTCATTTGAATATCAAGCAACCAAAGTTCATGAAATTTTGCAGACATATTCTAGAAGTTAATATCTATGTCTGTAGTTTTCCAGATTTCTGTTAAAATATTCGGTTTCAAAGTTACGCGGTCTTAAAAATTCACATAAAAATCATAGAAAAATCTAAATCTAATCTAAAAATATTAAAATTACAGTGGCTCAAAGGTTTGTAAATAAATTTTTAAGACCACGTAATTCTGAAACCGAATATTTTAACAGAAATCTGGAAAACCACAGGCATAGATATTAGTTTCTAGAATATGTCTGCAAAATTTCATGGACTTTGGTTGCATAATATTCAAATGAAATTGGAACTACGCTTGTATGGAACGAGTGACGGAGAGAGCCCTCTTAACGTGATTTTAATTGTTGGCAGGTGTGAACTGGCGGTCCCGTCACAACTTGCAGCCTTCCTCAGGTGGTAATACTGATCGAGCGGTAGCTGACGCCCTCGCCAAGTTGCTGCTTAAGTATCAAGTAAGTTAATTGTAAAGGAAGTTATTTTGCATGCCACTCCATGTCAGATGGTAGTTACTGTACCGAAAAGCTCATAACATCATTTGCACTCCTCAATCTATGCAAATAAATGAAATGAAATGAAAGTTTAAAGGGTCCATTATGATTAGATCATTATCTCAACCCATTGCCGGACCACTAATAAGCCCGTGTCTCTACCCGTAAATTAAAAATTTATAACACCCCCGACAAGTGAAGGTTACAGTAACTAGAAAAGAGCTGATAACTTTCAAACGGCTGAACCGATTTTCTTGAATTATAACTAAGAACACTCTCGACCAAGTCACCTTTTAAACAAAAAAAAACTAAATTAAAATCGGTTCATTAGTTTAGGAGCTACGATGCCACAGACAGATACACAGATACGCAGATACACACGTCAAACTTATAACACCCCTTTTCTTGGGTCGGGGGTTAATAAAATGATGATGGTGATGAACGTAAATTTAAAAAGTTACCCTGGCCTCTAGTATCATAGGTACGTAAATAAATCGACGTGCGGCGTTTGACCTTAAACATGTTATAATAATGCGGCAAGCGATTCTTCCAATAAAAGACAAATCAAACCGTGAATTTTACCGACATACCTGAACAATAGTTCAAGACAGGTGCGCACATGGGTACAGAAATTAGCCACACTTGATACATATTTATGAATTTTTTGCCTTGCAAAAATACTAAGCGATTTTTCCTTAAAACAACTAGCGACCGCCCGCCGTTTAGAGTTTATCAATGACGAACTAACAAACAATTCTTTCCTCTTTAAAATATTAAGTATACATAAAGAAGAGTCTTAACTCACTGACTGAGTCATCAATCCCCAGCTGAACTTGAACAGAAAAGGCTGAAATGCAGATTCCCTTTATATTCTAGACAATTGTTATGGCCGGATTTTTATTAACCCCCGACCCAAAAAAAACGGGTGTTATAAGTTTGACGCGTGTATCTGTGTACCTATCTGTGTATCTGTCTGTGGCATCGTAGCTCCTAAACTAATGAACCGATTTTAATATAGTTTTTTTTTGTTTGAAAAGTGGCTTGATAGAGTGTTCTTAGCTATAATCCAAGAAAATCGGTTCAGCCGTTTGAAAGTTATCAGCTCTTTTCTAGTTACTGTAACCTTCACTTGTCGGGGGTGTTGTAAATTTTTAATTAACACTTGTTTCTTTTAACAGGGAGTCTATTCTGATTCTACAAATGATGGGACCATGCGAGCTTTGGCATCCGCAGCAAAACTGGTACCATACGACAGTGCTTTGTTCGTGGTTACTGACAAAGGAGCTGGTGATCCTCAGAGACTTCCACTGGCTTTAAGGGCTTTAGTGGAGAAGAGGTTGAAGGTAAGAGCACACTTAGCACGCTAGTCTAGGAAAATATGTTTGACCGAAAGGCAATCATCATTGCACCACGTGGCATATCAGTAGTGAATGTAAAGTTTGGGGGACCATGCAGGCCTTAGTGGAGAAGAGGTTGAAAGTAAGAACACACTTTACATACTTGTAGCAAGCCACAAATGTTATTCTTGTCTAGAAAAACATTAAGCCCTAAAGTCAATCATTGCACCATGTGTTAACAGAAAGGGCATAACAGTTGTGAATGTAAAGAAAAATTTAAGAAAAATATAAAAATTCCGTTAGTGGGATGGATTACCGGTCCGGACTCCAAAGTGGATAGACCTTAGATTAAAGACTGTATGGATAGACGGACACACTTTTGCGAGTATACAGCCTAGGCTGGCTTTTTCAGTTTAGATATCGACCCCCCAGGTTTCAAGCTGGTCTGAGTTTGCTAACCTTACATAAGACATAACAGACTATTAGAGTTATGTAAATATTTTACGTGTATCACTACTTTTTTCTTAAGGTATACACAATATGGACGGATCCGAACCACCCATCGATAGAGTCAGAACTGGCCCTCCAGGACTTGAGGAACGTTTCCTCGCACACTGAGGGAGAGGTCCTGCCTTACTCTTTGCAGATCACCGTGAGTTGTTCTTGTTTATCAATACATTGTATGGCATGGAATAAGTTTTCTTAATGAGGATTGAATGGTGAGGAGAGAGGATAGGTGTTGCTCTGAGGGTATTTTTATCATCTTAGCCGGGGCTTAGCTCTCTTTGAGGAAATTTCAAAAAGGGTTATCGAGTTGACCGTGGATCCAAAGAGCTGGCAAACCTATCCTGGAAAGAGAATTAGTTTTGCCATCCAAAGGGGTAATTCTGCCAGTATCTTGGGTATAATGCCTCGCTGCGGTGGTCTCGATGAAGTTTTAGATTTTTTATAGGCAAACTATCACACTAATATCATAAACGCGAAAGTTGTGTGTATGTATGTGTGTATGTTTGCTACTCCTTCACGCAAAAACTACTGGACGGATTTGGTTCGGAGTGGAAATAGATTATACATTGCATTAGCACATAGGCTACTTTTATCCCAGAGAAACAAAGAGTTACTACGGATTTTTTTAAAACCTACATTCATGCGAACGAAGTCGCGAGCATCAGCTAGTTAAAAATTTAAAAAAAAAAACCTTTTTTAGGACACGGATGGCTCCAGTAACCTGGCATCAGAAACTGAGCTGCAAGAGTGGGAGCCAATGGCGATGCCTGAAACCAGGAGAGCAAGGATAACCAACCACCCGAACGTCGATGTTTTTGATGTAAGTTTACATTTTTTTTAAAGTTCGTTCGTAACGTATCTCCAAAGAATATACCGGTCAAGTGCGAGTCAGACCCGCGCACTGAGGGTTCCGTACTCGGGTATTTTTTCCAAAATTTTGCACGATAAATCAAAAACTATTATGCATAAAAATAAATAAAAATCTGTTTTAGAATGTACAGGTAAAGCCCTTTCATATGATACCCTACTTGGTATAGTTATCTTACTTTGAAAATTGAAACATATTTTAATTTTTTTTTAAATGATGTCACCACGAATTCGCGGTTTTCAGATTTATCCCTGTACTTGTGCTATAAGACCTACCTACCTACCAAATTTCATGATTCTAGGTCAACGGGAAGTCCCTATAGGTTTCTTGACAGGCAGACAGACAGACAGACAGACAAACAGACAACAAAGTGATCCTATAAAGGTTCCGTTTTTCCTTTTGAGGTACGGAACCCTAGAAATGTGATGTTATTTAATAAACTTTTTATTCGTTACCTCAATTGGTACTTCAGTCTCTACTACTACACATAATACAACTAACACTTGAATAAATCAGAAAAAGTCCCCACAAAATCAGTTTTTATCTTTGGGAGAACCCATGACAGGATTTCCCCTAAGAAGGTTATAAAAATATTTGGATTACGTGATGGAGGATTGGGAATACCAACTCATGGTTAGTCAGTCAGTTTCATCATACTAATGGAGTTTTCAAACCATCTATCTGTATACAGACTCTTCTCACGAGACGCCTTAGTGAAGAAGCCATAACCCTCGGCATACCAATCGAGAATGGAGTCACTGTTCTGAGGATATTCATCGAAGGAGACGTGGACCATGCTGTTCTTTACCCACCAAATGATGGTAAGTTTCTAGAAACTTCTATGTGTTCAACACACCAATTTCAACCGTATGTCAAAGCTCACGCATGGCATTTCACGGCCCAACAGTTTAACCGAAAAAGAGGGATAAGTTTGACGTGTGTATCTGTGTATCTGTCTATGGCATCGTAGGTCCTAAATTAATGAAGTGATTTTAATTTAGTTTTTTTTTTGTTTGAAAGGTGGCCTGATCGAGAATATTCTTAGGAAAATCGGTTCAGTTGTTTGAAAGTTATCAGCTCTTTTCTAGTTACTATAACCTTTACTTGTCGGGGGTGTTACAAAATAATTTACACTTTTTTTACTCTTTTTAACCCCCGACCCAAAAAGAGGGGTGTTATAAGTTTGACGTGTGTATCTGTGTATCTGTGTGTCTGTGTATCTGTGTATCTGTGTATCTGTCTGTGGCATCGTAGCGCCTAAACGAATGAACCGATTTTAATTTAGTTTTTTTTTGTTTGAAAGGTGGCTTGATCGAGAGTGTTCTTAGCTATAATCTAAAAAAATTGGTTCAGCCGTTTAAGAGGTATCAGCTCTTTTCTAGTTTTCTTGTAGAAAAGAAGGTTAGATAACCGTTAGGTTCATAATATTATGTCAATAGACAAATGTCAAGCTGTCAAGATGGACGTTGCCTAAATACATAATTATTTATTTGAAAATGATGTTTTGGAAAACTCAGATACTTTGGATCGTCGGGGGTGTTATAAAGGAGATCATTATTTTTGGGCCTTTTCTGAAAGTGCCGGCCAACGAAAAAAAATGGTACGGATCGTTAGAACTAACCATTTGAAGTAATAGTTAATATGGCAGAAAAGTTGTAGGATTGCTCTGAACCAAGTTATACAAGGTCGAAGATTCATCATTTTCATACATTTTATTGATTTCTAAAAGTGCTGGGAAACATAAAATAATGTTAGATATTGCTAGAACTAATGATTTGAAGCAATTGTCATTATGATCCGAAGGCTGTGGGGCCATTATATGTCGTGTTATACAAGTTATACAAAAAATTAATATACTTTGTATAATTAATTGTAACCGATTTTATGATTTTGTTACTGTTCTGATTGTTTTATACGAATTTGAATACACGTACAATTATATTGACTCCCACGAAGTGCTGGATCAGCTGCAATGTGGACAAAATTCGTTTATACATACCTGGATTGTATGCGGCCTTGTGATACTAGGTGATCTCATCCAGCCATCTCCCAAACTTCTGCCACTGGGATATCTCCGGCGAGCTCTGTGATGAATGCACCATTTGGTTATAAGTACTGTTCACCATAGTAACTACGGGCTTGCTTCAGTCGATAGCTGCCCAAAGCAACCTGCATCGATTCTTCCGTGAATCTAGGAAAGTCATTGAACGGAGGATGTCGGCTTCTATAGCCTGGAAATGAGCTCTTCTTCTATTATAATTATTGTGTGTGATAACAAGTTCTGCTAAACTGTTTTGCGCATTGACCAGTTCATGGATTTTGTCAAGGAAATCACGTCTGTAGTACACGTTATTATGCTAGAACATGATAGCTGTTTAGCGATGTTACCGCGATCCTGAAATAATCGATCACGTTACTTAATGCACGGTCACTCTGATCAATCCTGAGCAAACGAAAATCTCTTTTAAAGCAATTGTTCATCACTTCCACCATCCAGCGGCAAATGGTAACAAGTTTAGATTTATTGGTTTGGTCAGTAATTAGCTGGGTTTCATTTAAATGTTTTGTTTCTAGCATTTGTGTCACATAACCGCATGCCTCAAGAAAAAAGGCTATCTATAAAGGGCATGTACAGACAGATACAGGCATGTACATATATCTTCAGAAAAGCACTAATTACTTTTTTCAGTGAAAATCATACCCTAACCACAAGTTCCAAAACCACTAAAAGCCTTTATATTTGTTGCGATGGAACAATAATCTACACGCTGCAGCAACTTACAATGCCTAGATTTTAAATGATACCTTAAATGATATAGAAGATTTTTACTGGATTTTTATCTTAGTCCATGGTTTTGGAGATACCATAAACAATCTTGAGGTAATCTTTCTTTCTTGAGGTGTGCGGTTATATGGCACAAATGCCAGTAACAAAACATCAGTAAAAACCCAGCTAACTACTGACAAAGCCAATAAATCTAGACTTTTTATCATTTGCTGCTGGATAATGTAAATGATTAACGACCGCTTTGGAAGAGATTTTTGTTTACTCAGGGTTATTCAGGATTTGTAACCGGACATTAAGTAACATGGTCGATTATTTCAGGATTTTGTCAGCATTGCTGAACGGCTATCATCTTCTGATAGACAACAACGTGCATGCACGTGATTTTCTTGACGTAATCCATGAACGGCCAGTGAGCAAAACAGTTCAGCAGAACTTGTTATCACAAACAATATGTAATTATAATAGTAGGAGAGCTCATTTCCAGGCTATGGAAGCCAACATCCTCCGTTCAATGACTTTCCTAGATTCACAGAAGAATTGACGCAGGTTGCTTTGGGCAGCTATCGACTGAAGCAAGCCCGAAGTTACTATGGTGAACAGTACGTATAACCAAATGGTGCATTCATCACAGAGCTCGCCGGAGATATCCCAATTCCCAGTGGCAGAAGTTTAGGAGATGGCTGGATGAGATCACCTAGTATTACAAGGCCGCATACAATCCAGGTATATATAAACGAATTTTGTCCACATTGCAGCTGATCCAGCACTTCGTGGGAGTCAAAATAATTGTACGTGTATTCAAATTCGTATAAAACAATCAGGACAGTAACAAAATCATAAAATCGGTTGCAATTAATTATACAAAGTATATTAATTTTTTGTATAACTTGTATAACACGACATATAATGGCCCCACAGCCTTCAGGTCATAATGACAATTGCTTCAAATCATTAGTTCTAGCAATATCTAACATTATTTTATGTTTCCCAGCACTTTTAGAAATCAATAAAATGTATGAAAATGACGAATCTTCGACCTTGTATAACTTGTTTCAGAGCAATCCTACAACTTTTCTGCCATATTAACTATTACTCCAAATGGCTAGTTCTAACGATCCGTACCATTTTTTTTCGTTGGCCGGCACTTTCAGAAAAGGCCCAAAAATGTATGGAGCTAGAATGATCTCCTTTTTAATTTACACTTGTAAACTTAAGAAGTCGAGCGCAGACGTACGTATTGCAAGTCAAACCTCTGTGGTTTTGCAAATTTTTTAATTGTTTATGTGTATTAATAATAAATTAATAAATAAATTAATAATAAAAATAATTAATATAGAAATCGCAAAATAAGTCAATATGTTAATAATCCTACTACCATGAACATTTCGGTTCCCCATTTAATTTTCTTCTCATGTCACGCATCAAGCATGAAACGCGCAATTCATCCACAGCACATCAACACAACACCAATCATTATCATTATCATTATAATGAATTACCGTAACAAGGCTATGGTTCAGTGTTTCGGAATTATTATCTCAATCAAGTATATCCGGAATCCGGGATGTAGGTACAGCCTGATTCGCGACTAATGAGATCTATTTTTTTTTCTCTCGTCTGGCTTTACACTGATTAGCCAATGTCAAGTTTGCAGTAATTTACAAGTTAGGGAAACTATCTGTATAAGTATGGACTTCGTCTGTGCCGGCGCCCGCCGACATACACGCGGCGCCCCTTTAGAGCGCTTCCCAGTCAGTTCCACCACCAATAAACACCAGCAGAACACAAAAACCGGCCACTTCTCACAAAAAAACACTCCAAAAAGTCACAACACGCGCGCCAGCAAACGCCACCACAGACAAAGTCCTGAGATCTATCAAATGATCGTAATTAGATCGGACTTCTCTACATACTATAAAAATACATTATTTAAATATTTTTAACGAATTATAGGAATGTCCTCCCAAAACATACGAGAGATACCGATGACAACGCGTAGAAGTTATTCGAGTGTTTTAACCTAACAAGTGTAAATTAAAAATTTTCAACACCCCCGACAAGTGAAGGTTACAGTAACTAGAAAAGAGCTGATAACTTTCAAACGGCTGAACCGATTTTCTTGGACTGTTCCGCGCCTATGATCCAAAGTATCTGAGTTTTCCAAAACATCATTTTCAAATAAATAATTATGTATATCTAGGCAACGTCCATCTTGACAGCTTGACATTTGTCAATTGACACTTGAATATTATGAACCTAAAAGGGTTATCTAACCTTCTTTTCTACAAGAAAACTAGAAAAGAGCTGATAACTTTTAAACGGCTGAACCGATTTTCTTGGATCATAGCTAAGACCACGCTCGATCAAGCCACCTTTCAAACAAAAAAAACTAAATTAAAATCGGTTCATTAGTTTAGGAGCTACGATGCCACAGACAGATACACAGATACACAGATACACAGACACTCAGATACATACGTCAAACTTATAACACCCCTCTTTTTGGGTCGGGGGTTAAAAATACATTATTTAAATATTTTTAACGAATTTTTGAAATGTCCTCCCAAAACATACAAGAGATACAGATCACAACGCGTAGAAGTTATTCGAGTGTTTTGACCTAAAAAACTAATGACATAAATGTAAATTAAAAATTTATAACACCCCCGACAAGTGAAGGTTACAGTAACTAGAAAAGAGCTGATAACTTTCAAACGGCTGAACCGATATTCTTGGACTATTCCGCGCCTACGACCCAAAGTATCTGAGTTTTCCAAAACATCATTTTCAAATAAATAATTATGTATATCTAGACAACGTCCATCTTGACAGCTTGACATTTGTCAATTGACACTTGAATATTATGAAACTAACGGTTATCTAACCTTCGTTTCTACAAGAAAACTAGAAAAGAGCTGATAACTTTCAAACTGCTGAACCGATTTTCTTGGATTATAGCTAAGGACACGCTCGATCAAGCCACCTTTCAAACAAAATAAACTAAATTAAAATCGGTTCATTAGTTTAGGAGCTACCACAGACAGATACACAGATACACACGTCAAAAAGCATAACGCCCCTCTTTTTGGGTCGGGGGTTAAAAAGCGTCACTCTGAAAAATACATTATTTAAATATTTTTAACGAGTTATTGGAATGTCCTCCCAAAACGTACGAGAGATACAGATCACAACGCGTAGAAGTTATTCGAGTGTTTTAACCTAAAATACTAATGACACAAGTGTAAATTAAAAATTTATAACACCCCCGACAAGTGAAGGTTACAGTAACTAGAAAAGAGCTGATAACTTTCAAACGGCTGAACCGATTTTCTTGGATCATAGCTAAGACCACGCTCGATCAAGCCACCTTTCAAACAAAAAAAACTAAATTAAAATCGGTTCATTAGTTTAGGAGCTACGATGCCACAGACAGATACACAGATACACACGTCAAATTCATAACACCCCTCTTTTGGGTCGGGGGTTAAAAATATCCATCGTTTTATCCCGCAGCACCACAAATAGACCTGTACAACCAGACGTCAGTGAAGCTGTTCTCCAAAACCTCGAAGACCAACAGCCTGACTCCAAGAGACGTCTACCTGGTGTTCCCGGGAGCCACCCTGGATGTTGACATGTAAGTCTCTTGTTATTAACAGTCAAGTGCGAGTCGACCTTGCAAACCAAGGGTTCCGTAGCATCGTACAAGAAACAATACTTTTTGTGATGTAACCACAAATTCGCAGTTTTTAGGGTTCCGTACTGATAAGGGGAAAACCGGCCAAGTGCGAGTCAGACTCGCGCACCGAGGATTACTCGGATATTTTCTCCGACATTTTGCACGATAAATCAAAGACTATTATGCGTAAAAATAATTAAAAAACTGCTTAAGAATGTACAGGTAAAGCACTTTCATATGATACCTCACTTGGTATTGTTATCTTACTTTGAAAATTCTAATAATTTTTATTTGTTCATTTTAAATATTTTTCGTGATGTAACAACAAATTCGAGGTTTTGGATTTTTTTCCTTTACTTATGCTATACGTATTTAAGTATTCATATACATCTATTACAACTATGAGCGCAGTGAGCGCAAATTTTTAACGGTATGAACGGTTTACAGGCTGTCGGTGTTGCCAGCAGTGGTGCCCTCGATCGACACATCAGCTCTGGTGGGGATGTGGCACCTGAGCATCCGCTGTGACACCTGTGACTACAACCTGAGCGTCACTGCACGGACCGACCTGCACTTATACGTGGAGATAGAGCCGAGAGGTAAGGAAATATTCCACCTAGTTTCCCCCTCGCCATTTTACAATGGAACCACTGGGCATAGCCAAGGTCTGCATCTAGTCATTGTATAGACCGACCTGCACTTTTACGTGGAGACAGAGCCGAGAGGCAAGAAGTTTTCCTCGGACACGTACGAAGCGATTCGCTTCCTCGTTTCTAATCCAAATCGCTAGGATATGAAACGCCCTTCCGGCATCAGTTTTCCCTTCCACTTTTAATATGGGTACCTTAAAGTCAGAGTGAATAGGCAACTTCTAGGCAAGCGCGCTTCATCTAAGGCTGCATCATCACTTGCTAGCAGGTCTGATTGCAGCCAAGCGCTAGTCTATAAATTAAAAAAAGTTATTTTTCACTGCTCATGTTCGTAAACTTCTTCTTCATGCTGAGTGTAAGCGCACTAAAACTGATCTTCAGGGTAAGTACCAGTCCAATGGGACACTATTACTAAGGCGCTGTCCGTTCGTCCATCCGTCTGTCCGTCCGTCCGTCCATCCGTCTTTCCGTCCATCCGTCTCATTTTCACTCGTCCGAGTGAAAATGGTACATTGTTTAACATAATACATACTCGTATTATATCTAACTCCAACCAGGTAAAACCGGACTGAACAGCTAGTATATTATATCTTAATAAAAATACTTTTTACGGAACCTTCTTCAAAAAAACTTAGTCGCTTATGACCGCAATTTTTTGGTCCCCCATGTCGGTTATCAAAACGGGATCCGCTATAGCAAAAACATCAACCAAGTTCATTACCCGTGGATAATGTATGTATGTATGTAGCTGTCAACGAAGTACCTAAACTATTTAATTAGAACTTTATTATTACTAACATAGAGTTTAAATTTGAATAAAACTGTATGCACAAAAAAAAAAGCAATCTGAGCCTAATTAATCATTAAATTATCATCATTACATTAACTTATAAACTACTAGAGGATGCCCGCGACTACGTCCGCGTGGATTTAGGTTTTCAAAGATCCCGTGGGAACTGTTTGATTTTCCGGGATAAAAAGTTGCCAAGGTCAATTACAGGGACGCAAGCTACCTCGGTACCAAATATCATACAAATCGGTTAAACGCATGGGCCTTTAAAAATCCCATGGGAACTATTTGATTTTCCGGGATAAAGAGTAGCCTATGTCCGTCCCCGGGATGTAAGCTAACTCTATACCTACCAAACATCAAAATCGGTTAAACTGTTCGGCCGTGAAATGCTAGCAGACAGACAGACAGACACACTTTCGCATTTATAATATTAGAATGGAGTTAATGATAGTACCTAATGCTGTAAAGTGTAAAACTCGCAATGAAACTATGTACTTAGTAATAACTACCTATGTAATAACTAGTAACATAATAGTATTTTTTACGATATTATATCTTAATAAAAATACTTTTTACGGAACCTTCTTCAAAAAAACTTAGTCGCTTATGACCGCAATTTTTTGGTCCCCCATGTCGGTTATCAAAACGGGATCCGCTATAGCAAAAACATCAACCAAGTTCATTACCCGTGGATAATGTATGTATGTATGTAGCTGTCAACGAAGTACCTAAACTATTTAATTAGAACTTTATTATTACTAACATAGAGTTTAAATTTGAATAAAACTGTATGCACAAAAAAAAAAGCAATCTGAGCCTAATTAATCATTAAATTATCATCATTACATTAACTTATAAACTACTAGAGGATGCCCGCGACTACGTCCGCGTGGATTTAGGTTTTCAAAGATCCCGTGGGAACTGTTTGATTTTCCGGGATAAAAAGTTGCCAAGGTCAATTACAGGGACGCAAGCTACCTCGGTACCAAATATCATACAAATCGGTTAAACGCATGGGCCTTTAAAAATCCCATGGGAACTATTTGATTTTCCGGGATAAAGAGTAGCCTATGTCCGTCCCCGGGATGTAAGCTAACTCTATACCTACCAAACATCAAAATCGGTTAAACTGTTCGGCCGTGAAATGCTAGCAGACAGACAGACAGACACACTTTCGCATTTATAATATTAGAATGGAGTTAATGATAGTACCTAATGCTGTAAAGTGTAAAACTCGCAATGAAACTATGTACTTAGTAATAACTACCTATGTAATAACTAGTAACATAATAGTATTTTTTACGAGATATATATAAGGGCGGTTACGCACTCATCCGATCGGAATCCGTAAAAATACGTTCCGAAGTAGTCATAGAACTATTTGTATGGTAGCTTAGGATGCCCGAAACGATCATTTGCAATTGACAATGATATTGAACTGCAATGAAGAAAGTCAAGTCGCTCGAAATATGATTTCAAACGCAGATATAGTATTTTCTTACAGTTTCTACTCACAAAAAACGAAAAAAACTAGACATTGTTCCAAGAAATGTTATAAATTAAGATATCGCTTCACTAATGAACTTTTACCAAGAAATCTTTAAAAACAGAGCCGGATGATTATAAAAACGATTGTCAATTGCTGTCATTGAACGTCAATGCACAGCGCGTCAATTGCCATCAATCAAAATTTCCATCAATGTCCTTCAATGCCGTAGTTGCAATTGACAATTGCTTCAATTCGCTTGTTAAACGATCATTTGCAATTGACAATGAGCATCAATCACGTAAAAATTGACAATCGCGATTGATCGTCTCTTTACGCACTAGCTCCGACTTCCATCATCCGAGTTCTCTCAATCATCTCCAAGAATATCTGGGATCGGGATGTGCCTCGGATTCAAATCGGAGATATGACTTAGATATCTATTTTACATAATATAATAAAATTGTAGAAAAGTGGTGTCTGTACAATGGAAATATATAAAAAAAAGTAGCAGGGGTTGTTATTATATCGATGCCGAACCCGAAATTGTAATTAATTTTTTTTTTGTCTGTTTGTCTGTGTGTTTGTGCACGCTAATATCAGAAACGGCTTATTCGATTTAGATACGGTTTTCACTAATATATTTTAGTAAGTTTCACTTAACATTTAGTGTTTATTTCATGTCAATCGGTGCATAAATAAAAAAGTTATGTCAATTTAAAGAATCACGGCGAACATTTTTAACGTACAGAGTACGTTCTACACGCCTCGCGCCTGAGCGTCCGTGGCTATATAAAGCGCGCTGAGAGCCATTCCACGCGAACGAAGTCGCGGGCACAGCTAGTACTTACTAATAAATAAAATTGAAGTGTCGTGTCTGTTTGAACGGGCTAATCTTCGGAACGGCAGAACCTATTTTGACGGGACTTTCACAGACCAGTAGAGGATTAACCAAGGAGTAACATACGCTACTTTTTTAACCGACTTAGAAAAATGGAGTTGTGTTTTTCTACCTATGTGCATTGTACACTGATATCGCCGAGATTTCTGAACCGATTTGCGTATTTTTTTTTTTAATCGTTAAGGGAACTTTGCGATATTGTTCCATAAAAATTTGGATTCCAACTTCTCAATCCTGATGCTGCAGGGTATCTGACCAATCCACGCGGGCGAAGCTGTGGGCATCATTTAGTGTCAAATATGTCCATTGAATAGCTTGGATTTGGATCAGAGATCGGATTAGTGGGTAAGCAATATCGTACAAAAACAATTTCGACCATCAAAAAGAGTACAATTGTACCTACTTTGAATAAATGATTTTGACTTTGACTTTGGCAATATCCGAGTTCGGTCTGTTTTTTTATCCGTATTTTTACGTACTCGGATCGGATGAGTGTGTAACCGCTCTAACTCTTTTTGTTGATGCATAATTAAGTTAGGATAATCAAAACCCGAAATGTAATGAACACGCGAATGCCATTTAGTTTTTTAGAGTTTAAATATTGAGTACATTCCATGTACTTGATTTTAGGGTTCCGTATCTCCAGAGAAAAAGAAGCTTATATGATCTTGACTTCGTTGTTTGTCTGTCTGTCATGTCTGTCAAGCCCGTTAAGCGATCAAAACCTATAGGTTACTTTCCGTTGATCTACACTCATGTTTGACAGGTAAAGGGAAAAATCCGAATTTGTGGTTAAATCACAAAAAACTTTTTTTAATCTTTTAAAAGAATATAAAAGGATGGGGGAGGCTTTTACCCGCAGGGGGCCGCACGCATAGTTAAAATATTGTAAAAAAAAAAAATGTAATAGGTGCTAATTGGTGTGTGGAAAATAAAGCTCTAATAATAATAATAATAAAAAGAATATTAGTCATGCTAATCATGAGTAATACTCGCTTACCCCTCCAGTTAAGCGTAAAGCTTGTGCCAGGAGTGGGTACGATAATGGTGCAACGGGTGGGGTTTGAACCGCCGACCTTTCGGAATTCAGTCCGTTCCTCAACCGTAAGCTATCGAGGCTCTAAGCACTCCTTGACAGATACTCCCTATACCCATATTATAAATGCAAAAATGTTTGTTTATTGGTTTTTTCTTCAATCGCGCCGCAACGGAGCAACGGATCGACATAATATTACTTTTTATCCCGGAGAATCAACCCCATGGGGCTTTTAAACCTAAATCCACGCGGGCAAAGTCTCGGACATCATGTAGTCTTCTTCTAAATATTTTATTTATTTATTTATTGATAAGGTGCACAAAACAGGTTGTTACTAAAAATGGTCCAAACATAAAAACAAAAGATCCTAATCTAAGTGACAACCCCAAATAGGTGTACACAGCAATACTGTACCTAAATAAAATATACATTACACAAGATATACACAGAATTTTTAAAATGAAGGCTTATAACAGAAATGTACAAAACATATTTACAATATAAAATGGTTTACTACATGATTTTAAGTATTTTTATTCTTGTATTTTGTTTTTGTGTGTGATTCTGTATATGAGCTAAATAAACCTTTATTTATTTATTATTTATTTATTTATTTATTTAAATGACAAATATTTAACAGGAAAAAAGTTACTGACTGACTGACAAACTGACGGATCTATCAACGCACAGCTCAAACTACTGGACAGACCGTCCTGGGCATACAGATAGCTATTATGATGAAGACATCCGTAAAGAAAGGATTTTTGAATTCAACCCCCAAGGAAGTAAAAAAAAGGGGTTTGTATGTGTAGTCCAACGGACGAAGTCACAGCCATAAATTAGTACACAATAAATAAAAAGCTAAAAAGATAAACACAATAACATGCACTATAAAATAAAATATAAATCATAAAAAATGTAACCTTTTCCATTTATATCGCTGACAGGTGTCGGCCATCTTGGCAAAATGGCGACGTACTCTCTGTAGGTCAAGGGCACGCATGTTGCACATTCTCAGTTCACACACGGGATACACCGCGCACCGGTTCGAAATTCAAATATCGAACGCTTTCCAACGTGACACGTCATAGACAATAATTATGTTTTTGTTTTTTCTTCTCGACATCACAAACTTTTGACATTGTTATGTTTGTTATCTGTATGTATGTATGAATATCCTTTCTTATGCCCGCCTCAACCGATTTTGATAAATGATACGTCATTAGCATCTTGATGGCACGAGTGTAGATAAATTCTTAAAAAATCAAGATTGCGGAAGTTATGCGCTTTAACAGGGCTCTCTCCGTCACTTACTCCATACAATCCTAGCCCCAATTTCATTTGAATATTAAACAACCAAAGTCCATGAAATTTTGCAGACATGTTCTAGAAACTAATATCTGTGTCTGTGGTGTTTTAGATTTTTCTAAAAATATGTAGTTTTAAAACTCCAGGGGCTCAAAGAATTGTATGTGAATTTTTAAGACCGCGTAACTTTGAAACCGAATATTTTAACAGAAGTCTGGAAAACCACAGTCATAGATATTAGTTCCCGGAACGTTTCTACAAAATTCCATTGAGTATTGGTTAGTATTCCAATGAGAGACGAACTACGTTTGTATGGAGTGAGTGACGGAGAGACCCCTCTTAATATACGGGCTGAATGGCTTTAATGAATCTTTTAAACCAGATGCATATTCCCTATTAGGTCACCTTAAAATTTAAGAGTCACCTTAAATTTTAAAGTAGATGTTTTGATATTCGCACTTTTGGTAATCGCGAGAAAAATAATCCAAATCATAAAATATTACTTCGAAAAATGAATGCTTTTATAGGAAAAATTACAATCTAACAAAAAGCAGTTTTTATCAAACACAAATGCTATATAGTTTGGACTTTGAACATGATCTCGGATAGCGGTATGCAATCAGCATATTATGTGTTATGAATGTTAGCAAATAGTAAATATGGTTACTATGTTTTATATAAAGTAGGTCAAACCAACGCCGAAAAAAAAAGTAATAAAATCGGTACCTACCAATACCTAAATTTTTTTTTTGAATAATTAAAATTGTATTAAATTATCAAGAATTATAATCGTATTGAATTAGAAATAATGTTTTTTTTTTCAGAGCACAACAAACAAAGTTTTTTTTTTATTCGTCTATATCAGTAGGTATTTATGGGGTTGATTTCTTTGTTGAATCTTTTGTTGTGTGGTGTTATTTTTAATGTTTCTTTTCTTGTTATATTTATAAGTTGAATCTAATTTTTTAATATTTTATATTTATATGTAATTCGTACTATAAATTATTTGCTGCTTGCTTTAAGTAATTACTTCCTTTACAAGCAGAGGCGTTTATCAAATTAAAAGTTTAAAAAAAATTAAACAAAAGAATGCTTCTTTTGATTTGAAAATTGCTGTGACACACCAAAAACACAACATCCCGTTGTCAAATTATATCATAGACAAAGGATATAATTTTTTACACATCAACCTTCACTCGGCAATCACCTCACTATTAAAAAAAAATTAAAACAGCAATGGTAGACACGTTTTGGCGGGAAACACTTGACGTTTAAACGACGTCTAATAACAAACTAAGTTTAAACGCAATCATTATTTATGAATCGTCATTTGTTATCTATAATTATAACTTCTGTATGTACATGTACAAATAAATTTACCCGTCTGTATTAGGGTTCCGTGTGACAATGGGAAGAGAAAACCTTTATAAGTATATTTGATATTTTGTGTTGCCATTTTTCATGATGATCATAATTTCGACAGTCAAAATTTTTCTTTAAGACAGATGAATTAGCCGAATATCTGATTACCACTTAGCCGAATATTCAACATTCGGCTAAGATACAATTTAAGTAAGTACTTTTTTACTGAACACGTAGTGGATTAACCATAGAGATTTTTAATCAGATATTCGGCTAATTGTTTAGTCCAATATGACACTCGGCAAAAGTACTATTCGTCACTTCGTTAAAATTCTAGCTAGAGATTTTCTAAAGAAAACTTAGTTGGCTATTAGATATATTCGGCTATAAATATTCATTATTCGTCTATTCATACCTACCTATATCTGACACTTAACAGGGCTCTCTCCGTCACTTGCTCCATACAATCGTAATTCCAATTTCATTTGAATATTAAGCAACCAAAGTCCATGAAATTTTGCAGACATATTTTAGAAACTAATATCTGTGTCTGTGGTGTTTTAGATTTTTCTAAAAATGTGTAGTTTTAAAATTACAGGGGCTCAAAGATTTGTATGTGAATTTTTAAGACCGCGTAACTTTGAAACCGAATATATTAACAGAAATCTGGAAAACCACACACATAGATATTAGTTTCTAGAATATGTCTGCAAAATTTCATGGACTTTGGTTGCTTAATATTCAAACGAAATTGGAACTACGTTTGTATGAAGCGAGTGACGGAGAGACTCCTCTTAATTATTTTGCTAAACATCTGGATTCTGAAGGGAAGAAATCATGTTACTTAAATAGATTTTTTACCAAGTAAGGAAATTGTAATAACGTATATAACATAAATATTATATGAGCTAAAGCAAGATTATAATATTAGTATAGTTAATCTCTACGTCCATTGCAATAGTTTATCAACATTATTTTTATTAATTAAATCCCGATATACGTACGATAGTGCTCGTTATGTACTAGACAAAATAACATACATATACAATATAGTTTTGGTCTGCGATGGCGTTTGCTGGCGCGCGTGCTATGCTTGTTTGGAGTGTTTTTTTTGTTAAGAGTGGCTGGTTTTTGTGTTAGTTGGTGTTTTTTGGTGGTGGAACTGACTGGGAAGCGCTCTAAAGGGGCGCCGCGCGTATGTCGGCGGGCGTCGCCGGCGCAGACGGAGTCCATACTTGTATAAATTAAATAACTTGAAAATATCACAAACTTGACATTGGCTTATCAGAGTAAAGCCAGATTTAAAGAAAAAAAATATATAGTTTTATATATCTAACAGGGACTTATGTATGATGACACTATGAGTATATGCGTCAATACTATGACGCAGTTTTTCAGACTACTTATGTACTTTGATCCTTATTCTAACACTAGCGACCCGCCCCAGCTTCGCACGGGTGGACATTTATTTTTTCTATTTTCCGGGATAAAATATAGCCTATACGGATTCGGAAGAATCCCTCTAAGTAATGGTAAAAGACATTTTGAAATCGGTCCAGTAGTTTTTGAGCCTATATTCAATACAAACATACAAAAATACAAAGGTTTCCTCTTTATAATATTAGTATAGATTACATTACTAGCTTATGGCCGCGACTTCATTCTGAGGACTACACAAATTTCAAACCACTATTTTACCTCCTTAGAGATGGAATTTTCAAAAATCGTTTCTTAGCGGATGTCTAGGCAGTAGTTTGTGCTGTGCATTAATAGATCAGTCAGTCAGTCACGTTTTCCTTTTACACATACGAGTATATTTGGACTAGCTTATGCCTAAAAATGACTAAAAATTTCAAAGGCCTATTTTACCTCCTTAAGGGTTGAATTTTCAATAATCCTTTCTTAGCGGATGTCTATGTCTTAACAGGGCTCTCTCCGTCACTCGTTTCCACTCGTTTCATACAATCGTAGTTCCAATTTCATTTGAATACTAAGCAACCAAAGTCCATGAAATTTTGCAGACATATTCTAGAAACTAATATGTGTGTCTGTGGTGTTTTAAATTTTTCTAAAAATATGTAGTTTTAAAATTACAAGGGCTCCAAGATTTGTATGAAAATTTTAAGACCGCGTAACTTTGAAACCGAATATTTTAACAGAAATCTGGAAAATCTCAGACATAGATATTAGTTTCTAGAATATGTCTGCAAAATTTCATGGACTTAGATTGCTTAGTATTCAAATGAAATTGGAACTACGATTGTATGAAACGAGTGGAAACGAGTGACGGAGAGAGCCCTCTTAATAGCTGTCTGCATGCAATTTTTTTTTTAAAGAATATTAGTCATTTTAATCATGACTAACATTCCCCTTTCCCCTCCAACTAAGCGTTAAGCTTGTGCTAGGAGTGGGTACGACAATAGTTCAACGGGTGGGGTTTAAACCTCCGACCTTTCGGATTTCAGTCCGCTCCTATAACCGTTGAGCTATTGAGGCTTTAAGCAAGTTAAAGACCCAAAAGGGGTTAGATAGAAGTCACAGTAAAATTACTATCATCAATTCATTGATGACAGTGTAGGAGTTACTAAAGTCCGTGTTTACTGAACCCCTGTGTTGCTATCATTTATCAGTCAAATGCGTTGTCGGCGTGATAACCTCAGGAAACCTATGCTGACATCCATTACGTTTCCGTATTACACTGGAATAGAAACATTACGACGCAGACATCTCACACTTCACACTAATAGGTATTATAAAGGCGAAAGTTTGTGTGTGTGTATGTTTGTTACTCCTTCACCCAAAAACTATTAGACGGATTTGGCTGGGAATGGAGATAGATAATAGCTCAACGGTTATAGGAGTGGACTGAATTCCGAAAGGTAAGCGGTTCGAACCCCACCACTATTGTCGTACCCACTCCTAGCACAAGCTTTACGCTTAGTTGGAGGAGAAAGGGGAGAAAAAAAAGAAATATCCTGGATTAGCAAATAGACTACTTTTTTCCCGGAAAATCAAAGAGTTTCCCACGGCAATTTGAAAAACCTAAATCCACGCGGGTGAAGTCGCGGGCATCGGCTAGTAACAAGATAAAGCACTAAAAACCGACTACTACCCGCGCACTGCCAATAGCGATAGATATAGTAAAATTAAAAGTACCTATTACAGTTCATGAGTTACAGGCCGCTAACAGACAGACGGACAGCGGAAAGAAGCTTAGTAATAGGGTTCCGTACAAGAAATAACTCTTTAATTTTTCCCGGGTTCCGTATCTCAAAAGGAAATTAAATAATTTGTTTTCACAGACATCCTAAAACTGCAAGTGACCGGAGCGGCCGCGAGCGTCCGAGAATCGTCTCTGGTGGACGAATTTGGCAATGAGTTGGTCAAACTCCCTTTTAGGTAAGTCTATTTTTAACCCCCGATCCAAAAAGAGGGGTGTTATAAGTTTGACGTGTGTATCTGTGTGTCTGTGTATCTGTCTGTGGCATCGTAGCGCCTAAACGAATGAACCGATTTTAATTTAGTTTTTTTTGTTTGAAAGGTGGCTTGATCGAGAGTGTTCTTAGCTATAATCCAAAAAAATTGGTTCAGCCGTTTAAGAGTTATCAGCTCTTTTCTAGTTTTTTGTAGAAAAGAAGGTTAGATAACCGTTAGGTTCATAATATTATGTCAATTGACAAATGTCAAGCTGTCAAGATGGACGTTGCCTAAATACATAATTATTTATTTGAAAATGATGTTTTGGAAAACTCAAATACTTTGGATCGTCGGGGGTGTTATAAATTTTTAATTTACACTTGTAAGTAATAGTTAGTCCTATAGATACTCCATCCACGGAAAGAAGTTAGTATAAGGCTCTCTCTGTTACGTAATCCAATACGAATGACGAAGACAAGAAACTCATTGGTCGTTAACCATTTTGAGTGGCCAACCAATCACAACCGAACCCAAGTCCGTCATAGGCTACATTTTGTTCTAGAAAATTCAAGGGTTCTCATGGGATTTTTAAAGCCCATCCGTTTAACCGGTTTGACAAAATTTCTCAGAGATTTTATTTTTTTATTTAGCTAAAAGTTAGCCCTTGACTGCAATCTCGCCTGATGGTAAGTGATGATGCAGTCTAAGATGGATGCGGGCTAACCTGGAAGGGGTATGGCAGCTTTTATTGAACCCTTTGGTTTCTATAACCAGAACGCTAAATCGCTTAGCGGCACGGCTTTGTCGGTAGGGTGGTAACTATCCATGGCCGAAGCCTCCCACCAGACCAGAGATTTAGAAATTAAAAATTCCAAACCCCTGTCGGGAATCGAACCCGGGACCTCCCACTAATTAGACCACAGCGCCAGGGACGCCGTTTTTTTGAAATATGATGATAATAGTTGAGGGTGTCGGGAGAAATCAACCAATTTAACCAATTTTGACGAAATTTCTTACAGAGATAGGTTGCATCCCGGAGACGGATATAACTTTTTATCCCGGATAATAATTGAATTGTTATCCCCAGCTACCAACCAGTGACAGACGGTGACGGCGATCTAGAAGGTTCTATGGCAGACATCATCGCGGACGTACCTCTACCCACCGTCTCAGCTTCTAAGGTCTATGTCAAGATCGTTGGCCGAGATGTAAAAGGTAAAAAAATCCTCTCTACTTATAACGGTTCATGAGATACAGCCCGCTTACAGACAGACAGACGCTAAACACCGGTCAAGTGTGAGTCAGACTCGCATACGAAGAGTTCCGTACCATGGTACAAGAAATAACACTTTTTTTCGTGGCGGTTATTTGAAATTCTCATTTTTGATGTTATCTATACTAATATTATAAAGAGGAAACCTTTGTATTTTTGTATTTTTGTATTGAATAGGCTCAAAAACTACTGGACCGATTTCAAAATTTCTTTTACCATTACTTAGAGGGATTCTTCCGAATCCGTATAGGCTATATTTTATCCCGGAAAATAGATAGGATTTTTCGTGGTAGTGAAAATTGTGGAGTAAGGCGTCGAAAAAACTGCCGTACGTTAACGATTCTCGCGAACGCTGCCTAAATGGTTAGAGATGTATGGTTGACTTCTATAGAAAAGTTGTAGAACTCAATAATGCCTACAAAGAAGTCCGCGATAGTATAAACCAAACATTTATATTTTAGCCATTATAACCACTTTTCCATTAGTTTTACGATAAATTATAACTTTGACTTGCACCCGTGCGAAGCCGGGGCGGGCCGCTAGTAACGCCAATAAGCACGCAAATTGTTCGAGATCAAATAGTACCTATGAATGTATGTAATAAGATGATTGAAAATAAACGGTTAATTTTTTTATTTATTTAATAGAAATATACTTTTAAAAAATTCAACTCTCTACATATTACCAAAGTTTTTATTAGCCAATTTCAGTTTGAATACTTATTTCTAATTCTAGGAGAACCTTTCGTCCGGGTAGCAGGCCCAATACACAAACAGACAGAGGTCCGAATGGGAAGATCCGCTTCCATCAGGTTCCCAGAAACTGTCAACGATTTGGAAGCGGTGGAGGAATTGCTCAACAAGGCCTACAACGGCAAGCTGCAATACAATGACAGCAACCTGCTGCCGTTTGGACAGGTCAACTCGCAGGTTAGTGGTCACTACATGATGATGAGGAACGGGAAGCTCTGCTTCCATCGGATTCCCAGTAACTATCAACGATTTGGAGGCGGTGGAGGATCTGATCAGCAAGGCCTATAACGGCAAGCTGCAATACAATGACAGCAACCTGCTGCCGTTTGGACAGGTTAATTCTCAGGTAAGGCAGGCTTGTAGGTGTTTTTAACCCCCGACCCAAAAAGAGGGGTGTTATAAGTTTGACGTGTGTATGTATCTGTGTGTCTGTGTATCTGTGTATCTGTCTGTGGCATCGTAGCGCCTAAACGAATGAACCGATTTTAATTTACTTTTTTTTGTTTGAAAGGTGGCTTGATCGAGAGTGTTCTTAGCTATAATCCAAAAAAATTGGTTCAGCCGTTTAAGAGTTATCAGCTCTTTTCTAGTTTTCTTGTAGAAAAGAAGGTTAGATAACCGTTAGGTTCATAATATTATGTCAATTGACAAATGTCAAGCTGTAAAGATGGACGTTGCCTAAATACATAATTATTTATTTGAATTGAAAATGATGTTTTGGAAAACTCAGACTCAGACACTTTAGATCGAAGGCGCGGAATAGTCCAAGAAAATCAGTTCAGCCGTTTGAAAGTTATCAGGTCTTTTCGGTCTTTTCTAGTTACTGAAACCTTCACTTGTCGGGGGTGTTATACATTTTTAATTTACACTTGTATCCCGTATTCATCCTATTTATAAATGCGACAGTGTGTCTGTCTGTCTGTCTGCTAGCTTTTCACGGCCCAACAGTTTAACCGATTCTGACGAATATTGGTACAGGGTTAGTTTGGTATCCCGGAGACGGACATAGGCTATTTTTTATCCCGGAAAAACAAAGCGTTCCCACGGGATCTTTAAAAACCTAAATCCACGCGAACGAAGTCGCGGGCATCCTCTAGTATATCAATTGTCTTCAAGCGCTGAGTAAGTTATTACCTACTACGACAATTATGCCCGTGATCTTCCACGTTATCATGGTGCCAGGCATTGCAGTAGGGGTAAAGGCCAGAAGGTCGTCTTAATTAATAACTTTAATAACCTTAATATTTTGAACAGGTGGTGAATCAAAGGGGTGCCATATTGACATCAGTTCAAATCGGCTTAAGTTCAAGACTTTATGGATCACCAACGGATAGATTACAGGTATATACACTATTTAAGTAATTTTTTACCCGACTGTGGCAAAACCAAAAGGAAAAGTTATAATTTTAGCAGTCTATGTATGTATGTGTGTATGTTTGTATCCAGATTCTGTGTGTTCCACCGTAGCGCCTATACTACTGGGCCGATTTTGATGAATGAGGTGACAATCGATTCGTCGTAAAGGTCCGGGTGACATAGGCTACATTTCATACGAAAAAATTGACCTAACGGCTATTACATGAAAAAAGTAGGGGTCTCAAAAATATTTTTTTTTTGCTATTGTATCGAGTCGGGTGTCAAATGAAAGAGGAGAAAATTCTGAGTTCGTAAATATAAATGTACTACAACATTAAAATATACCAACCGACAGAAAAACAATTTTACTATAATATTTCAGCGTTTATTAAGACGATCGCAGTCGGGTTTTAGTTTTCAACTTTATCTTGTTAAATTTTGCTTTTGCCATTTGATGTGAGAAATTTTGATAAAGGTAAAAAATTAAATATCACTTGCTTTAACGGTGAAGGAAAAAATCGTGAGGAAACCTGCATGCCTGAGAGTTCTCCGTGTTCTCAAAGGTGTGTGAAGTCTGCCCGCACTGGGCCAGCGTGGGCTATGCCCTTCTCTTTCTGACAGAAGACCCGTGGACAATCAAAATGGTGATGGGTTGATCATGATTCATGTAGTTTCATTATTAGTATTAGTAAAATTTCATTTAAAATATCCCAACATAAAAAATGGTCCTTCGAACCGGATTTATAAAAATATTAATTTTTTTTAGTTACACTTCGAAGTCACTAACTTCAGGGAGCAGGCTGTGAGGTTTAACTTCGGAGCGGTTGGGGAACTAAGATTTTTGACTGGCATTGAACCTAGCGCGTAAGTAGCATTTTTCCTTTTTAGGTTTCCGTAGTCAAAGGGTAAAAACGGAGCCCTATTAATGTCACTCTGCTGTCTGTCTGTCTGTCCGTCCGCGTGTCACAGTGTCCTGTACACGAATACAAACAACAGTACAATAAAAAAACAAAATGAGTATTTACAATGTATTGTAACTCATTTTGTTTTTTTTATTTACTTTTTTTATTTATTACATTTGTTTTGTAATTAATAATAATAATAATAAATAGGTTTTATTGCTTTCTTATTGCTAGTGACTAGTGTCATAAACATGTGTTAACTAAACTATAAATCTATAAAAATAAAAACTAACAATTAGCAATAGGCCGCAAACTCAGCATGGCCGAGCATTGATGGCAATGCTCAGCGCTGGTTTTCAGTTTGCTCCAAAAAAAATATTGATTAATAAAATAAAAACGCACCGCGCCCGTTGCGTTCCCTGCTTATTGATCAATATTAAAATTCATTGTGTTTTTTTATTTTAGTCATTTGTATGGGATTATGTAACAGAGAGAGCCCTATACTAACTTCTCTCGGTAGATAAGCAGAGTCTAGACTATAGGCTGGTCGAAATCTTCAAAGCCCTTTATTCTTCCTTGCAGACGGACCGTACAATCTGGCGAGACAGTCAACGTGATAGTCAGTCTGACTATAACTTCCAATGCTCAGGCCGGTGCGAGGGACCTCATCACTTTTACTGCGTACGGTAAGTACAGGAACCTATTATAACAGGTTTCTTTAGGTCTTTTTAGGGTTCCGTACGTCAAAAGAAAAAAAGGAACCCTTATAGGATCACTTGGTTGTTAGTTTGTCCTGTCAAGAAAAGGGAATTAAAAACTATAGGATACTTCCTGTTGATCCTGTTTTCTTTCTTACTTTCAAAATTGGCAGGTAGGTATGTATGTCTTATAGCACAAGTAAAGGGTAAAATCCAAAAACCGCGAATTTGTCTACTAAATCACTATCACTATCCATTATTAACTTGCAGTGTTAGTGTTGCACATAAAAATGTTATGCCTTGTACTATGGTACGGAACCCTTCGTGTGCGAGCCCCACTCGCACTTGACCAGTTTTTTAATGCTGTTTAACTTTATCTTGTTCCAATGAAGTAGCTTGGTTAACTCTTAACGAAGTTTTAGTCGATGAATGTATCCCGGTCTACGCAAATTTTAATGTTCTCAATTATTTTGTTTAGGCTTAGAGCAAGTCTCCATGTCAGCCTACGTGTACGTCATGAACCCAGGGGAAACCATAAAGGACGTGTCAGCGCCAGAAGTCAGGCACAACTTCCAGGGGACATGTCTGGGCAAGCAGGGGAGTGACTGCGCTGAGAACGTCTGGTCTGCAAGCATTATTCTCAGGGATCGGGAAGCAGGTGAGATTAAAACCATTGAAAACAGGGTATGACGCTATTAACCCAGGGGACAAGAATCAGGCTAAAGTTCCAGGGAACATCTCTGGGCAGGCAGGGGACTGACATAGCCCAAACTATTAGCAAGCTGAAGTAGCAGTAGGCAGGCCATGTCTGTCGTAGAGGCGATGGCCGTTGGAGCCAGAAAGTCTTTGAGTGAAGACCGCGTTTAAGCAAACGTAGTGTAGGACGCCCTTCAGCACGATGGACCGACGATATAAAGCGGCTGGCGGGAAGTGGCTGGATGAGGAAGGCTGAGGGCCGGGTGTGGTGGCGCTCTATAGGGAAGGCCTATGTCCAACAGTGGACGTCCACAGGCTGAGGATGATGATGATGATGTGAAGATCGAGAAGCAGGTGAAGTTAAAAACATTGAAAACAGGGTACGATGGTATCAACTTAGGGGGCAAGAATCAGACAAAGATCCATAGGTCATGTCTGGGCAGGCAGGGTACTGACTGCACTGAGAATGTCTGGTCTACGAGCATCATTGTGAGAGATCGGGAAGCAGGTGAAGTTAAAACTATTGAAAACCGGTTATGACGGTGGTTACGGGTATGACGGGTGTGACTTAGGGGACAAGAATCAGATGAAGATTCCAGGAGTCATGTCTGGGCAGGCAGGGACTGCCCAGACATGACTGCGTTGATAATGTCTGGCCTGCGATTATTGTAAGGGATGGAAGGAGCAGGTGAGAATTAAAACTATTGGAAACGAGGTATAAAGGTCATAAACTCAGGGGCAGTCGGGGGCAAGAATCATGCCCGATTTAAACAAGCAGACTGCACTAAGAATGTATGAGCTACTAGCTGGCGTCCGCGACTTCATCCACGTGGTTTTAGGTTTTTCAATATCCTGTGGGAACTCTTTGATTTTCCAGGATAAAAAGCCTATGTGCTAATCCAGGATATTATCTATCTTCATTCCGAATTTCAGCCAAATCCGTCCAGTGGTTTTTGCGTGAAGACGTAACAAACATACACACACACACATACACACAAACTTTCGCCTTTATAATATTAGTATGATTAGTGTGATTTAATTAATTTCTCTCCACAGGTCTCCTACGTGTGTCATCATCACCCCTAGGCCTCGTGTTCGACAGCAACTTCATATCGGGCACGCGTGAAGAAGTGATGACCACTTACCGCGCGACATGCTGCTCGACGCGAGTGCTCATCAACGCTGTGGATGCACTTGGAAACACTAACAGTTATACTGTTGATATTTCTAGTGAGTATAGTTTTGTGTTTACAGTATAGACACATAGTCTGAAAAACCGGCCAAGTGCGAGTCAGACTCGCGCACCGAGGGTTCCGTGCTTAGGTATTTTTTCCGACATTTTGCACGATATTAACTATTATGCATAAAAATAAATAAAAATTTGTTTTAGAATATACAGGTAAAGCCCTTTCATATGATACCCCACGGCATAGTTATATTACTTTGAAAATACTAATTATTATTTTGTTCATGAACACCATTTTAATTTCCTTTTTGTGATATAACCACAAATTCATGGCCTTCGAATTTTTTCTTTTAATTGTGCTATAAGACCTACCTATCTGCCAAACATGATTCTAGGTCAACGGGAAGTACCCTATAGGTTTCCTTGACAAGCACAGGTTTGGAGCCCTCGTAGCTTTAGGTTTTAACCCCCGACCCAAAAAGAGGGGTGTTATAAGTTTGACGTGTGTGTCTGTGTATCTGT
The DNA here is from genome assembly GCF_905333055.1 of Maniola jurtina. NCBI lineage: Eukaryota > Metazoa > Arthropoda > Insecta > Lepidoptera > Nymphalidae > Maniola > Maniola jurtina. The sequence continues at coordinate 3,865,976 of NC_060056.1, forward strand.
CTGTGGCATCTTCGCTCCTAAACCAATGAACCGATTTTAATTTAGTTTTTTTGTTTGAAAGGTGGCTTGATCGAGAGTGTTCTTAGCTATAATCCAAGAAAATCGGTTCAGCCGTTTGAAAGTTATCAGCTCTTTTCCAGTTACTGTAACCTTCACTTGTCGGGGGTGTTATAAATTTTTTATTTACATTTGTAAGTTAACGCCATTACATCATTGTTTGACAATCAGAAAGTGTACAATAGTACCCAATTTGAATAAATGACTTTGACTTTGACTTCAATTTTTTTTTTACAGATTACATAAACGAGGCAGGGATCGCGGCCATAGTGCTGGGCGTTATTCTATTAATAGCGATAATAGCTATCACCATAGCACTAATATATTGGTGCGTGAAACGGCGCAAGGAAAGCCGGGAACTGCCGTCGTATGCGACGAGAAATATTAGTTAATAGTTACATTTTAGTTAAGTTATTCAAACAAGAATAATAATAGTTGCAGTGAAGGCAGGTTTTTTGGTACAGTCAAATGCAGTAAGTCGTTTAGCAGCTTAACAGGGCTCTCTCCGTCACATACTCCAAAGAATCGTAGTTCCCATTTTATTTGAATACTAGCTGATGCCCGCGACTTCGTTCGCGTGGATGTAGTTTTTTAAAAACCCCGTGGGAACTCTTTGATTTTCCGGGATAAAAAGTAGCCTATGTGCTGATCCAGAGTATTATCTATCTCCATTCTAAATTTCAGCCCAATCCGTCCAGTAGTTTTAGCGTGAAGGAGTAACAAACATACACACACACACACACACACACACATACAAGCTTTCGCCTTTATAATATTAGTGTGATATACATTTGTATTATCACACTAATATTACTGTATCACAGATGAACCGATTTTATAGCAAGAAGGTGATTACTAAATACAAAGACCTTTAAAATACTATTTATAAAGTAGTTTGTGTTTTTCATTTGAGTTTCATCAGATGTGGTTTAGTGATAAGATTTTAAGAAATTAACAAACATATTTTTATATTTCTTCTATAATGTTCACTTTATCTTAGAGGTTGTATTAAAATACGTAGTTTTATTGCAGTATTTATTTAACCTATCCGTCAGATGTTGAAGTAAGTACTTAACAGGGCTCTTTCCGTCACTCGCTTCATACAATCGTAGTTCCAATTTATTTGAATATTAAGCAACCAAAGTCATGAAATTTTGCAGAGATATTCTAGAAACTAATATCTGTGTGTAAAATGCAAAATTTCATGGACTTTGGTTGCTTAATATTCAAATGAAATTGGAACTACGTTTGTATGAAGCGAGTGACGGAGAGACCCCTCTTAATGTAAAGTATGAACAAAATTAGTTCTGAATTCATTTTATTAATTCATATTTTCACTGCTTTTTATGTTTTATTATTTGAAAAAATATCATATTAGAAGAAAATTACTTACAAATAAAATAATTGTTTTATTTGTTTCTTAATAGGTAGTTACTTATCTTATAGAAGGGAAACCAGTTATACTAAACTGGTTTCTGGTAAATTGCTTTTTTATTTTTTATCACTTTTTATTTTTATTGGATGGCATTATAATTTGTGATAATTTAGATATACAAAAAACTTTAAGCACATCACTGTGGGTAACTATGGAATGATGAAGGATATGGAACGTCCTTCCGGCATCAGTTTTCGCTTCCACCTATAATATGGGTAGAGCTTGTCTATTTTGAAATGACGCGCCCCACTACATAATTTTGTGTAGTAGTGATGTGTAAATTGCGGTGGTGGGGCGCGTCATTTCAAAATAGACAAGCTCTACCTTCATGTCAAGAGTGAATAGGCAACTTCTAGGCAAGCGCGCTCCATCTTAGGCTGCATCATCACTTGCTAGCGAGCCTGATTGCAGCCAAGCGCTAGTCTATATAATTAAAAAAAAAAAAACTTTAGATTTGCATTGAGCATTAGGTATTGCAGATGCTGGAACTATTTAAAGTTTCACATTGATTGTATGTAACTGGTTTTTCAGTAAGTAATATCGCCAAATTAACTCTTATATAAAATTACTTATCATCCTAAAGTATAAGTTACCTTTTTTATAGATTTATAAGTTTTTAATAAGTTATTTAAGTTATATAAGGACTTGAGTTTCAGAAAGCTCAGAAGTTTTATCGTAACTAATACTAATGACTCAGTTGACTAAGGGTGTTTTATAAAACCCAATGGGATCTTCCATTTTCAAGGATAAAAAGTATCCTATGTCAGTTTTCAGGATGCAAGCTGTCTCTGTACCAAATGTGGTCAAAATCAATTAAACAGGTGGACCATGAAAAAGTAACAGAAAGACACTTTCAAATTCAAATAAGTAAAATTAATTAATATGGATTTTCGTCAGGTTCTTTCAAATGAAAACGAGGAAAATATCTTCAGATTGTGATGAGAAGCCAGAACTCCAATGTGATTATGCCCTTATGGTGTAAAGGAAAAATAAATATTAAAAGATGGTGGTGCCTACCAGTCAAATCGGCAACTTTTATCAAACGTCAAAATAATAAATGTTTATTATTATTATAGAAAAAAAAAAAAAATGCTTTCTCTTTTTTTTTTTCTTTTCTCGTCTGGCTTTACACTGATTAGCCAATGTCAAGTGTGTAGTTATTTACAAGTTAGGAAAACTATATGTATAAGTATGGACCTCGTCTGTGCCGGCGCCCGCCGACACACACGCGGCGCCCCTTTAGAGCGCTTCTCAGTCAGTTCCTCGGTCAGTTCCACCATCAATAAACACCAGCGGGACACAAAAACCGGCCACTTCTAACAAAAAAACACTCCAAAAAGTCACAACACGCGCGCCAACAAACGCCACCACAGACAAAGTCCAAAAAAAAAAAAAAATGCTTACTATGGGAACTTGTATGACATACATAGATGTGACATCTGTTAGCAAACTGATGGCCGTATTCACAATCTATGAGGTAATTACTATGAGGTCTCACAGTGCGCTTGAACGCATAGTGTAGGCTCCACCAATCAGATCATTGTAAATTGACGTCATACAGTCATCTGATTGGTGGAACCTACACTGTGCGTTCAAGCGCACTGTGAGACCTAATAGGGGACTTCGTTTGTGGTGGCATTTGCTGGCGCGCGTGTTGTGTCTTTTTGGAGTGTTTTTTTGTTAGAAGTGGCCGGTTTTTGTGTTCTACTGGTGTTTATTGCTGGTGGAACTGACTGGGAAGCACTCTAAAGGGGCGCCGCGTGTATATCGGCGGGCGCCGGCACAGACGGGGTCCATACTTAAACATATAGTTTCCCTAACTTGTAAATAACTACAAACTTGACATTGGCTAATCAGTGTAAAGCCAGACGAGAGGAAAAAAAAAAAGACCTAATAGTAACGTTTGTGAATACAGGTTAAAACTACTTAAGAGTCAAGATGGATTTTATAAATTTCGTAAGCCACCTATTTCATAAATAATTAAGTAATAAGACACGGGCACCATCAAAATGGTTACCCATCCTGTTACTGACTTGAATTGCATTGCTCTAATATCATTAAGAGAAATATATTTAACTAGCTGACGCCCGCGACTTCGTCCGCCTGGATTTAGGTTTTTCGAAATCCCGTGGGAACTCTTTGATTTTCCGGGATAAAAAGTAGCCTATGTGCTAATCCAGGATATTATCTATCTCCATTCTGAATTTCAGCCAAATCCGTCCAGTGGTTTTTGCGTGAAGGAGTAACAAACATACACACACACACACACACACACACACACACATACAAACTTTCGTCTTTATAATATTAGTGTGATTATTATTAAATAACCATAATTTTAACTTAATCTTAAGTTTTAATGTTACTAATACGGGTAGTACAATTGTTAAAATAACTAACTTAATTTAATTTAGTTATTATAAAAATATTCAGCCATATTTTGCTAATTATTTTGTAATTTTTTTTTGCCAATAAATTTTATGTGAAAATATTGTTTTATTTACCAAGTTAGTAAACTATCAGCTTTACCAGAAAAACAGCCAATGAACCATCATCATCATAATAATCTTCTATACTTATTTTTTAACCCACAACCCAAAAAGAGGGGTGTTAGAAGTTTGATGTGTGTATCTGTGTATCTGTCTGTGGCATCGTAGCTCCTGAACTAATGAACCAATTTTAATTTAGTTTTTTTTTGTTTGAAAGGTGGCTTGATTGAGTGTTCTTAGCTATAATCCAAGCAGTTCTGCCGTTTGAAAGTTATCAGCTCTTTTCTAGTTACTGTAACCTTCACTTGTGGGGGGTGTTATAAATTTTTGGTTATTGTATCTAACAGTTTGACTACATATTTTGCATGCCATACATAAATGGCAAAATGTGAAAGAGACTACTTGTCAATGTACCATCATTTATTATTACTCACATTTGGCAAAATAAATAATTTCATTTCATTTCATTTCATCAACCCATCGCCGCCATCTAACATGGCTCTCCTCTCAGAATGAGAAGGGTATGAATGGTCATACCATGAACTATGGAGTTCACCACATAGAGCTACCTGCCACAAGTACTAGTAGCAATATTAGGCACTTAGTGGAATGGTCATAATTTCTATGTATTCTATGTAAAATTGTTTTACCTCAATAAATATTTAAGTATTTTGTATTTTGTTGATTGACAGACTTCACACACCTTTGAGAACATTATGGAGAATGCTATACCATCACACATGAAATAACACATTTTAATTTTTTGTGATATAACCACAAATTCACGGTTATCAGCTTTTTGCTTGTGCTATAAGACATAGCTATCTGCCAAATTTCATGGCTAAGGGAATTTTCCTTGTGATTTTCTTGATGAGTCTTGACAGACCAGACAGACAGATTAACAAAGGGATCCTGTGTTTCTTTTTTTCTCCTAAGACATGAAAACATTAAAATAACTTACTAATTGTATAAAAACTCTTTCAACACTCTTATAACTTGAACATGACGACAAATTGAATTCTGGAACAAATCCACTGGGGAATGGTGCATTTTTGTATGTTTTATACAAAAATGATGACATGTTATAGAAAATCTGTATATGTTTACACTTTTTTGATGTTTTTAGGATACAAATGATAAAATATTCCAAATAGAAGATGTTAATCCCGCAATTTACTTAAAAAGTAGCTTCAAACATTGGTTTACGAATGTAAACACGATTCGTTTCACAGAAAAGCTTTCACAAGAAGTAAAGTTAAAACGGTAGTTATTTTTCGAGTTTTTAGTAAATTTGAAATGTTATGCACACGTAAATTGTCGTTTCAAATAGATTTTAAAAGCATAATAGGTATGCAAAGGCAAGAAAACGCGCCGGATCGAAGCCAAAACTGACAGCAAAGGTGCAAAAACAAGTTGGATGTCTAGCACGCTTTAAAGCCAAGGCCGTGGGAAATTACGTATTTTTTACACAATTCAGGGATAGAAATAGCACTAACCTTGTCTTGTGATCAATTCCTGGCTAGGTACGGCTGGTAAGAGCACAGCATTCTGCGTCAAATCTTCAATCGAGAGGCCAGTCACAGCGGTGCACAAAAGTGGGTTTTTCACAACATTCCGATTTGTGTAATCACCGAAACTTTTATCGGACATTTTGTCGCGGTTTTTGGGAATCGGCACATGTAAAAATTTTGGCTAATTTTCACATTTGGAGGTCGCAAAAAGCAAATTTAATTATATGATGTGATGTACGTGTCACCCTTATTTTGATTTGACATTGACATATCGGGCTCCGTTCTGTAATTGCAGCATTTGCATTGTTTTAGTGGCAGCATCCTTCCAGCCGGCAGACCAGCAGGCAACTTATTTATAATTTATAAATAGTTACGTACTTTTTTTATTGAAAATATTACAATAAAACTTAAAGCTAGCCTTATCTAATTACTATACAAATCATGCCCGCGTGGAATAGTGCCAAGAATACTGGCTGCATTTCCGCGTTGGACAGCCAGGCTGATCCGTTGCGCAAAAAATGAGCCAGCCCTTCTGTCACCCGATGAGGCTATTAAACGCGGTGAAATACGTACTTAACTTGGAAGCTGGTCTTATAGTTAGGTACCTATATAATATCAATCAGCTCCTTTCAAGTTTCCTATTACCTACGCTTTTCCAGTAGAATATCATAAAAGCACACCACAAGTACACTTGGTTAGTGCGATATCCTTTTAGACAAATTATTATATAAATAAACTACTTTGGGGGCTGAGGCGGAGGCCGGCACTCGGCAGTAGGGCGCTGGCCATCACGGTGCTTTTTATGTGCACTTTCATGAAAACCCATAGTTTGTTATTCCAACAGACTCTCAAGGTCAAGCTCAATCAAAACCCCTTTTACGAAGTAAAAAAGAGCGAGATAATATTTAACCAAATTAACAAACATGATATATTTCCAATATTTTCCGAAATTGGAAAGTACTCATTTAATTAATTAACGTGAACGCAGCATTAAACGAAAATTACTCGATTACAAAGGTCCATGTATTCTGTGTATTATTAATCTATAAATCTATGATTGAAGTTATTAATATAGGTATATGTTTTCACCATTCCACGCGGGCATGATTTGTATAGTAATTAGATAAGGCTAGCTTTAAGTTTTATTGTATATGTTTATATGTATATTATGTAGGTAATTATTAAAAAAATCTTATACTTTTCCTTTCCAATTTCAAATCCCGATTTTTCATTATTTTATACATAATATTATTACCCTAACTTGTAAATAAGTTCTACAAACCTGACATTGGCTAATTTAAAAAAAAGAAAAATGAGAAAAGTATTCTGTGACTGTCAATGTCATGTCAAACCTTTTGTTTCGAGTCTGTGGTTTCTGGTCGGTTTCTAATTTCAAAACAATCCAATTTGCGTGTATTGTTTTTGTTTTTTCCCCTAATTTCATCAAATTTTGATAATTTATTTGGAAAAAAAGGTAAAACAATGTCCGATCCGCCCGTAAAGCGGTACCGGCGTGAGGAGAATTCAGAATCCGAAGAAGATATAGACAACTATGAGCCATATGTACCAGTAAAGGAACGTAAGAAACAGAAATTGTTGAAATTGGGACGTCTGGGCCAGGTGGCGGCGGAGGCGGCTGCAGAGACCAAGAGTTCTAGTGATAACGACCCTGATGATGAAGGTTGGTATAAGTTTTTATACCCGACTGCGGCAAAGCCAAAAGGAAGGGTTATGATTTTAGCAGTCTATGTATGTATGTATGTTTGTGTCCAAATTCTGTGTGTTCCGCCGTAGTGCCTAAACTACTGGACCGATTTTGACGAATGAAGTGTCAATTGATTCGTTGTAAAGGTCCAGGTGACATAGGCTATATTTTATAGGAAAAAAATACCTAATGGATGTCACATGAAAAAAAGTGGAGGTTTCTATCATTTTTTTTTGCTATTGTATCAAGTGGGATGTCAAATGGAAGAGGAGAAAATAATGATTGTGTAAATATAAATGTACTACAACATTAAAATATACCAAGCGACAGAAAAACAATTTTACTAAAATATTTCTGCGTTTATTAAGACAATCGCAGTCGGGTTTTAGTTTTCAACTTTATCTTGTTTAATTTATAGACTTAAAATTTTTAATTTATAGAATTGTTTAATTTATAGAATTGGCTGCAATCAGACCTGTTGACAAGTGATGATGCAGCTTAAGATGGAGCACGCTTGCCTAGGAGATGCCTATTCACTCTTGACTCCTTTATAAATTGTTTATCCAATTGCTTATACTCCTGAAAAATAATGGCACAATGCAGTTATGTAATATGCACCTATATATAGTTGGTGGCTTGCTATTTTATGATCATATTGCGTCATGTTTTATCACTGGACACCATAATAAGATTTTTTTCAAAATAGCAACTTGTGAAACCAGGTTCCATACAAAAAAAAAATTGTTTATCTGTAAAGTCGGTTTACTGACGATAGTTGAACGTGACAACAAAGGCCGATTGTGCTTCTTTGTCGCTCGTTCCGCGCTCTCGCTTGCACTTCAAGCCTTACATGGAACGCCTCAGAGCGAGGTAACGCCGCATGAGTCATGTTTTTTCGTGCGTGCAGCCGGCTCTATCGAATTATAAGACGTTGTCACGTCAAAATGTTCAAATCCTTTTTCTATCTTTGCAGGATCTCAAGAAGAGTGGGGTCGCAGATACAATGTATCACTTCTTGACCAACATAGTGAACTGAAGAGGCTAGCGGAGGCCAGAGCCCTCTCCGCTGCTGAACGTCAAGCTAAAGAGGAGGAGCATATATTGGAAAGTGTTGCTCAGAGCAAGGCCTTAATGGGTGTTGCCGAGTTAGCTAAAGGTAAGATTTTAATTTGAGGACATATGATCTGTTCAAAATTAGGGGGCAACTTACCTAATTATTTGGGGACATTGGGGACCTAATTATTAGGGTAAATCTAAGGGGCAAGGTTGTAAGGCTAAAGTAAGAACAATGAACTGAAGAGGTAGGAGCTCTCTCTGCTGCTGAATGTCAAGCCAAAGAAAAGGAGCATATATTGGAAAGTGTTGATCAGAGCAAGAACTTAATGGGACATGGATACACGCGGACGAAGTCGCGGGCATCAGCTAGTAGATAAATAATTAGTCAAATAAATGCTTAATTGATTCAGGATGCCTTTCAACTTAAAATCACATTTTACCCTAATATTATAAAAGCGAAAGTTTGTGTGTATGTGTGAGTATATGTTTGTTACTCCTTCACGCAAAAACTACTGGACGGATTTGCATGAAATTTAGAATGGAGATAGATTATACCCTGTATTAGCACATAGGCTACTTTTTATCCCGGAAAATCAAACAGTTCCCACAGGGTCTTTAAAAATCTAAATCCACGCGGACAAAGTCGCGGGCTTCCTCTAGTAATCTATAAAAATCATCAATAAATTAGTCAGTTTGTTTTTTAATTATCAACTATACTTTATCACAGGTATCCAGTACTCGGAGCCCATCAAGACATCATGGCGGCCACCCCGCTGTATCCTAGACCTGCCGGAGTCAAGACACGAGCGCGTGCGCATGGAAATGCGTATACTCGTGGAGGGGGAAAACGTGCCTCCACCTATCCGCACCTTCCACCATATGAAATTCCCTAAAGGTATAATCACACTAATATTATAAAGGTGAATGTTTGTGTGTATGTTTGCTACTCTTTTACCCAAAAACTACAAAATGGATTTGTCTGAAATTCGGAATGGAAATAGATTATACCCTGAATTCAATAATAATCCATAATCCATAATTCCATAATATTCCATAATAATATTATAAATGCGAAAGTGTGTCTGTCTGTCTGCTACGTTTTCACGGTTCAACCGCTGAACCGATTTTGATGAAACTTGGTACAGAGTTAGCTTACATCGCGGGAACGGACGTAGGCTGTTTTTTATCCCGGAAAATCAAAGAGTTCCTCGGACGGTACGGGACTCTCAAGAATCTATCCGTTAAACCAATTTATATGAAATTTGGTACAGAAATTAAGGTAGCTTACGTTATATGAAATTAAGGTACGAGTAGCTTACGTTCCGGAAATTAACTTCGGCAACTTTTTATCCCGAAAAAGCAAAGAGTTCCCACGGGATTTTTAAATAAACCTAAATCCACACAGACAGAGTCGCGCGCATCATCTAGTTAGTAAAAAATAGTAATAAAAATATTTTTTATCAACAGGTATTCTCCGAGGACTAGAAGCGAAAGGCATCAAGAAACCGACACCCATCCAAGTGCAGGGCATCCCAGCAGTACTTAGTGGAAGGGACATGATCGGCATAGCATTCACTGGCTCCGGCAAAACCCTGGTCTTCACATTACCCATCATCATGCTATGCCTGGAGCAAGAAGTCAAGATGCCTTTCATTCGGTAAGTATCGCCTTCTTCTCTCTGGGCTGGTTTCCGCACTTAAACGTTTCCGTCTGTTGTGCGTGCTTCGTATTGCCTATATCGTATCGTATAAGTATCGCCTATTGGTCCGTTTAATCACATCATGGTGAAAGTAAAACAAACCCAAACAAAATTTTAGGTCATTTGACCCTTTAGATTTACTATCCCCAGCTTTAATCACACATCACACTAATATTATAAAGGCGAAAGTTTGTGTGTATGTGTGAGTGTGTGTGTGTGTGTTTGTTAGTCCTTCACGCAAAAATTATTGGACGGATTGGGCTGCAATTTAGAATGGAGATAGATTATACTCTGGATTAGCACATAGGCTACTTTTTATCCCGGAAAATCAAAGAGTTCCCACGGGATTTTTAAAAAACCGACATCCACGCGAACGACGTCGCGGGCACCAGCTAGTTTGGAATAATGTGATACATGCATACATAGATTAGTTAGATTATTTGCCCCTAGATCCCAATTTTATTTAGATTACTTACCCTTAAACCCCAATTTTAGTTAGGAAATTGGTCTCCTATGTCCACAGACTCACCTTTCGAAGTTATGTGCTTTTTAAACAATTGAATGTCACTTGCCCCTTTAACGGGGGAGGAAAACATCGTGAGGCAACATGCATGCCTGAGAGTTCTGCGTAATGCTCTCAAAAGATGTGAAGTTTGTCAATCCGCAATTGACCAGCACGGCGAACTATAGTATAAACACTTGTCATGTCCTGAGTCCTGTATTCAGTAGTGGGCCGGCGATGGGTTGATAATGGATATTCTTTACACATGTATTAGTAGTTAATTAGAAGCTAACTAGACTTAAATATAACAAACTAGCCGATGGCCCGCGACTTTGCCCGCGTGGATTTAGGTTTTTCGAAATCCCGTGGGAACTCTTTGATTTTCCGGGATAAAAAGTAGCCTATGTGCTAATCCAGGATATTATCTACCTCCATTCCAAATTTCAGCCAAATCCGTCCAGCAGTTTTTGCGTGAAGGAGTAACTAACATACACACACACACACACACACACACACACACACACACACACACACACACACACACACATACAAACTTTCTCCTTTATAATATTAGTGTGATCTCCTTAGTTTTCAAATCATTTAATGTCACATTTAAAGGACAATGCCCATGGACAGTACTCTCACAAGAAGCATTGTACCTTAAATTTTTTATTCATTTATTAAAGCTAAAATAAAAACATAATTTCTCACTAAGTTTCATGAATATTTGTTTTGGGATTATTTTTTTCGTAAATAAAAGTGCTTTTAAACTTCCGGCTGTTATGTAAGCCATTATTGTAGTTAGTTTTAATTTTTTAATCCCCTTCAGAAAAGGCAAAGGTCGTAGACCATGCAGCCTGGTAAGAAGCCATTATTGTAGTCATTTGTGATTGTCATTTATTTGTCACAAAAGTACTGAAAAGGGATGTCCATTTTTAAAAATGATATTATTGTTTGTTATATCGATTTTTCGAACTAAATATGTGCTTGCCACTTCCTGTATCCAATACGGGTGATAAGTATATTATTTCCTAATTACTATCCAATCATTCATACTAATTATTATTTGTTATTACTACAGAACATGTAGAGTTCTGTCATCGGTGTTAATCGTGTAGGTCAGCGATGTACCTATAGGTATGTGAACGTGTACTAGGTAGGTAAGTATTCGTAAAATAAAAGGCTATATTTTTCATTCTCTGCTATCAGTCGAAGACCTACTCGACTATTTTGTTTAAAAAAAATCTGAAACTGACTGTTTTATTAAGCCTATTAAGACCCTTTCTTACTTTTTAACTGAACCTAACCTTAAAATATTGTAATTTTTTATGGTTAATATTTCTGAAATCCGGAAACCATTTTCACTAATTTTTTCTACAAATATTCTGATGATGTCATTGAACAGATAGAACTTGATTTGATGGTGATACAAAAATCTTGAAGACAGTACATTTGTTCATACTAGAATGGGCATTGTCTTTTTAGATCAATTGCCCCCTTGCCCCAAATTTTAGAACATATGCCCCAAATAAGCTGACTCATTTGGTTCACAGGAATGAAGGTCCCTATGGCCTCATAATCTGCCCCTCGCGAGAACTGGCGAAACAGACCCACGATATCATCCTGCATTTTGTCAAGCATCTGAAGATGGCTGGCAACCCTGAGATCAGGAGCTGCTTGGCTATTGGAGGTAAGTACTTGTTTCAGACAGAAGCACATTTTTAATTCAGATACAAGTTAGCCTGTAGCCAGTGTGTCCTTCCCGTCCTCACCTATGGTGCTGAAACGTGGACACTGACAAACAGCCTTGTCCACAAATTCAAAGTCGCTTAGCGAGCTATGGAGAGGGCTATGTTAGGAGTTTCCCTGAGGGATAAGATCCGAAATGAGGAGATCCGCAGGAGAACCAAGGTCACTGACATAGCCCAAACTATTAGCAAGCTGAAGTGGCAGTGGGCAGGCCATGCTTGTCGTAGAGGCGATGGCCGTTGGAGCCGGAAAGTCCTTGAGTGAAGACCGCGTTTAAGCAAACGTAGTGCGGGGCGCCCTCCAGCACGATGGACCGATGATACTCGTATTAAGCGGCTGGCGGGAAGTGGCTGGATGAGGAAGGCTGAGGACCAGGTGTGGTGGCGCTCTTTAGGGAAGGCCTATGTCCAGCAGTGGACGTCCACAGGCTGATGATGATGATGACAAGTTAGCCTTTAACTGCAAGCTCACCTGGTGGTTATTTCTTTGAGATGATTCTTTTTGATTCTTTGTTTGCCAGACTCACACTTGACCGATTTTTTGAAAAAAATTTTAATTATTGCAGGTGTGGCGGTGTCGGAATGTATGGAGGTGGTGCAAAGGGGGGTCCACATCATGGTGGCAACTCCCGGACGACTGATGGACATGCTGGACAAGAAGATGGTAGCTATTCTCTAATTATTCTATGGCAGATGTGGTGGTGTCTGAATGTATGGAGGTGGTGAAAAGGGGAGGGCAAGAGTACGACAAGGCTACGACACGACTAAGATAAGAGTACGACACGACAAAGGCAAGAGTACGACACGACAACGACGAGAGTACGACAAGCGTACGATACAAGGCTACGACATGGCTACAGACTACGACAGACAAGAGTAGGACAAAGCTACGACACAACTACGATAAGAGTACGACACGACAAAGACAAGATTACGACAAGGCTACGACAAGAGAGCGGCAAAAGTACGACAGAACAAGCAGACATGGAAATAACAATCTTAAATTTAAATAATTTCGGACACAACAACACAGAGCTACGAGAAGCAGCGCGTTGAAATCGATCGAGATCAGGTGCGCCTGCTTGGACATCAAGTGAAGATTGCAGAACAGGCAATGCAGAAATTGCCAGAGCTTTATCCTTAACTTACTTGGGGTACTAGAACACTCCAGAGCGTTTTCTCACAGACATTTTGAGTTATTTAGCTTATAAGTAGGTAAATCAATGTAATAGTTCCATCTTCATAAGTTATCATCGCGAATTAATCCCGAATCAACAAAGATTCCGATATTCCTTTGTTAGCCGGCGTTGGGTTGATTTTGTTTTAAAGAATTAGCCACGCTAATCATGACTAATACTCCCCTCCAATTAAGCGTGTGCTTGTACCAGGAGTGGGTACGACAATAGTGTAACGAGTGGGATATGAACCGTCGACCTTTCGGGATTTCAGTCCACTTCTCAACCATTCAGCTATCGAGGCTCTCATTATGATGGATGGATTTTAAGTAACGTAATTAATTATCACCACTATATCATACAAGTTTAACAATTTCGACCATCAAAAGGAGTACAATTGTACCTACTTTGAATAAATGATTTTGACTTTGACTTTGATGATGATGATGAATGTTTCAAGGTACGTCTGAACGTGTGCCGCTACCTCTGCATGGACGAGGCGGATAGGATGATAGACATGGGCTTCGAAGAGGATGTGAGGACCATCTTCTCTTACTTCGCGGGGCAGAGGCAGACGCTGCTGTTCAGCGCCACCATGCCCAGAAAGATACAAAACTTCGCCAGGTGAGCGAACCGAGCGCATTTCTTTGTAAAACCCAAACAACCCTTTTTTTTTTTAACCGCTGGGAAATGCTTTTACGCGTCCCTCCCGGAAGCAGAGCAGATACCACGCTGCTTCCGGGGAGGTATGTGGGACTCACTGGCAACCAGAATACCCACTAAAACCCAGCGGGGTCGTCTGCGTCATGACGAGACGACACAGGAACGCAGTTTGCATACCACTGTGCCGTCTCAACGATACCGCCACATTACAACCCAAACGCAACCCTAACCTAACCTAACACAACCCAAACAGAACCCAATCACATCCCTAGTATAACCCAAACAGAACCCAAACACAACCCTAGCATAACCCGAACACAACTCGAAGACAGCCCTAACACAGACCAAATTAAATTTGAATTTCGCGGGCAGACCCCACTCGTGCACCTTAAGACGTGATTGAGGAACAAACCAACAAACAAACACACTTTCCTATCACACTAATATTATAAAGGAGAAATTTTGTATGTGTGTGTGTGTGTATGTATGTTTGTTACTCCTTCACGCAAAAACTACTGGACGGATTGGGCTGAAATTTAGAATTGAGATAGATTATACCCTGGATTAGCACATAGGCTACTTTTTATCCCGGAAAATCAAAGAGTTCCAACGGGAATTTTAAAAACCTACATCCACGCGAACGAAGTCGCGGGTATCAGCTAGTTTGTAATACGGTTTGGTTGTCCAGGTCAGCTCTGGTGGCGCCAGTGACGGTGAACGTGGGTCGCGCGGGCGCCGCGTCGCTGAACGTGCGCCAGGAGCTGGAGCTGGTGCAGGCGGAGGCGAGGACGGTGCACCTGCTGCAGTGTCTGCAGAAGACTCCGCCCCCGGTGCTGGTGTTTGCGGAGCGCAAGCAGCACGTGGACGCTATACACGAGTACTTGCTGCTGAAAGGTACTGCCACTTTTTAATCCCCGACCCAAAAAGAGGGGTGTTAGAAGTTTGACGTGTGTATCTGTGTATCTGTCTGTGGCATCGTAGCGCCTAAACGAATGAACCGATTTTAATTTTGTTTTTTTTTGTTTGAAAGGTGGCTTGATCGAGAGTGTTCTTAGCTATAATCCAAAAAAATTGGTTCAGCCATTTAAAATTTATCAGCTCTTTTCTGGTTTTCTTGTAGAAAAGAAGGTTAACTAACCGTTAGGTTCATAATATTATGTCAATTGACAAATGTCAAGCTGTCGACATGGACGTTGCCTAGATACATAATTATTTATTTGAAAATGATGTTTTGGAAAACTCAGATACTTTGGATAGCTATATTAATCCTAGAAAATCAGTTCAGCCGTTTGAAAGTTATCAGCTCTTTTCTAGTTACGGTAACCTTCACTTGTCGGGGGTGTTATACATTTTTAATTTACACTTGTATACTTAACG
This sequence comes from Maniola jurtina, assembly GCF_905333055.1. Taxonomy (NCBI): domain Eukaryota; kingdom Metazoa; phylum Arthropoda; class Insecta; order Lepidoptera; family Nymphalidae; genus Maniola; species Maniola jurtina. The sequence continues at coordinate 3,881,393 of NC_060056.1, forward strand.
CCTTGTATATTTAGGTATATATTGGGGCACAAATAACACTAACTTTAGATATTAGTTGCTTTATTATCGATCTGTACAGGTCTCTTACGCAACAATGGCGGACTGGGTTTATACAACTTTGACGTGTTATCACACTAAAGAGCCTGACGTAAAATTACACGCAATGTAGAATCCATACTTTAGCACAATCACAACGAGGCGCTGCGCTGGAACACGCCTGTTGATCAAAAATACTGATAAGTGTAAAATTTACGTGCTATATTAGGGTGCTGTAACTCAAAAGGAAAAAAATAACCTTTACAGGAACACTTTTGTTGTCTGTCTGCCTGTCTGTTCGTTTGTTCGTCGGTCGTGGCTATCAAGAAAACCTATAGGGGACTTCCCGTTGACCTAAAATCATGAAATCTGGCAGGTAGGCATTATAGCAGAAATTAAAAAATCTGAAAACCGACTGAAATAGAATAGAATAGATTTTTATTTAAATAAACTTTTACAAGTGCTTTTGAATCGTCAAATAATTTACCGGCATTCCGAAGCAGTGGTTCGGAATGCCGGTAAATTGTTCCTACCGAGAAGAACCAGCAAGAAACTCGGCGGTTGCTCTTTATATGTTGTGAACGTTTAAAAAATACAGGATTTTAAAGAAATTTTTGACCAGTTAATTTTTTTTTGATGAAGGTGTGGAAGCGGTAGCCATCCACGGTGGTAAGGACCAGGAGGAGAGATCTCGCGCCGTGGAAGCGTTTCGAAAAGGAGAGAAAGATGTTCTGGTAGCCACAGACGTCGCCAGCAAAGGTAAGCAGCAATCTCAATTTTGTTTTTGTTTATGGTGCATGCGACGGGTCTGCCCGCGTACTTCAAATTTTATTTGGTTTTTCGCAATTTGTAAACTAATACGGCAAAGTAGGCTTATGGCACTTTAATTGCGATAATGGCAGTATCATCCTCACAGGTTTATAAAAAAATCTTTACTTGACAGGGTCCAGTTTAAGAAATTAGCTCTAGTATCGACTATAACTCACAAATTAGTCGATATAACTCCATATATGTATAACAAATTAGACGATACTAGAGCTAATTTCTTAAACTGGACCCTTTGCTATAACACTACTTTGTCGTATTAGTTTACAAACCGCGAAAAACCAAGTAGAATTTCGCGGGCAGGCCCGTCGCTTGCCCCTGAAAGTAATTCTCTACAACTCCTGGAGTAATTCTCGACGACTTTAGAGTCGTTGTAAAGTCTCAATGACACCTAAAATAGTATTTGTTTGAATTTCATTTATTTTATAAGTGATTCAAGTGGTTTATTTATTTATTTTTCATGTACCAAAATTGTCGTTTCAAAGTTATGATAAATTAATCTATGTACAAAGGAAATGCTTATCTCTAAACAGAGATTTCTTCCAGCTTCCCCGTGCAGGTTGTGAGTAAGGTGCATAAATACGTGGAATAGTCCCATGGTACTAGATTTATAAAATGGTTACCTTATTAATAATAAAAAAATGGACATATCCAACTTCAGGTCTCGACTTCGAAAACATCCAACACGTGATAAACTACGATATGCCTGAAGACATAGAGAACTACGTGCATCGTATTGGACGAACAGGCAGAGCCGGGGGCGAGGGCGTAGCTACCACGCTACTGGGCAGAGCGGCTGACTTGAGCGTACTGAAGGATCTGGTACATCTGTTGACAGAGGCTGGGCAAAAGGTTTGTACACAATATCACACTAATATTATAAAGGCGAAAGTTTGTACGTGTGTGTGTGTGTGTTTGTTACTCCTTCACGCAAAAACTACTAGACGGATTTGGCTGAAATTCGGAATGGAGATAGATAATATCCTGGATTAGCACATAGGCCACTTTTTATCCCGGAAAACCAAAGAGTTCCCACGGGATTTCGAAAAACCTAAATCCACGCGGACGAAGTCGCGGGCGTCAGCTAGTAACTAATAACCAAAAAAACGGGTTTCGTCACCAAAAATTAGTCTTTAAACAGGATGCAGAATCGTCGATGTTTTTAATAAAACTAGGCCAAGGCAAATTGAAATCTCACAATCCGGTTCGAAGGACCAAAAAAAGGCAATGTCCACATCACTGATTCGATAGGAAGGGCTTAATTGAGCAAAAAAACGTTCTAAGTACTTTCATACTAGGTACATCACACTAATATTATAAAGGCGAAAGTTTGTATGTGTGTGTGTGTGTGTATGTTTGTTACTCCTTCACGCAAAAACTACTGAACGGATTTGGCTGAAATTTAGAATAGAGATAGACAATATCCTGGATTAGCACATAGGCTACTTTTTATCCCGGAAAATCAAAGAGTTCCCACGGGATTTCGAAAAACCTAAATCCACGCGGACAAAGTCGCGGGCATCGGCTAGTTTAAAATACATCGCGTTATTGTGCAGGTGCCAGCCTTCCTTCTGGACATGATCGGAGAGCCAGACATACCGGTGGCGGATGGCCAGGGTTGCTCCTATTGCGGTGGTCTTGGACACAGGATTACAGGTATAAATATATAACATAATATTGTATATCAAATCTTTGAAAAGAGCAACCGCCGAGTTTCTTGCTGGTTCTTCTCGGTAGGAAAGGCATTCCGAACCAGTGGTAGATGCTTTTGACGATTCAAAAGAACTTGTAAAAGTCTAATTGAATAAAAACATTTTGAATTTGAATAGAATAGAATAGATTTTTACTCAAATAAACTTTTACAAGTGCTTTTGAATCGTCAAAATAATTTACCACTGGTTCGGAATGCCGTTCCTACCGAGAAGAACCAGCAAGGAACTCGGCGGTTGCTCTTTTCAATTGTTCAATTTACAATAATATTCCATACTAATAAATAGAGTTACAGCAGGTAATTTTATTTTGGGAAGGTCAGCGATCTATTCACACTAATTTGTAATTAGTCGATAGTATAGTTAATTTCTAAAACTGGACCCTTTCAAGTAAAGATTTTTATATAAACCTGTGAGGATGATACTGCCATTGGCGCAATTGAAATACCATAAGCCTATTCTGTCGTATTAGTTTACAAATTGCAAAAAACCAAATTAAATTTGAATTTTGCGGGCAGGCCCGTCTCATGCTTTTATGTTCTTTTACAGAATGTCCAAAACTGGAGGCCGTACAGAACAAGCAAGCGTCGAACATTGGTCGGAGAGATTACTTGGCGAATACTGCAGCCGACTATTAGAATTTATATTAAGAAACCCAATTTTAAATTATCAAAGTTACTCTTTAAGTTGTACATAGTGTAAATAATAAATATTATTATGATAAAATAAATGCTGTCTTTTATTTTAAAATGTGTTACGAAGGTCCAAAAGTCGTTTGTGGGAATGGGTATAATCTTTTATAACAAAACTCCTCAATCAATTTTGGACTTGCCTTTACACAGGTTCAAAAATCTATTAAAAAAATTGGTTGTCTGTAAAGTCGGTTTACTGACGATAGTTGAACGTGACAACAAAGGCCGATTGTGCTTCTTTGTCGCTCGTTCCGCGCTCTCGCTTGCACTTCAAGCCTTACTTGGAACGCCTCAGAGCGAGGTAACGACGCATGAGTCATGTTTTTTCGTGCGTGCAGCCGGCTCTATCGAATTATAAGACGTTGTCACGTCAAAATATGCTCCTGAGAAAAGCATATTATACAATCGAAGATTATGTAAATGATAAAAGAGCGTGGATTTGACCTGCAGCTCGCTCCAGCAATGCGCGGGACTTTAATTGCTTTTTTATACATGGCATAATATTGTATATCAAATCTTTGATAGCAACCGCAGAGTTTCTTGCTGGCTCTTCTCGGTAGGAAAGGCATTCCGAACCAGTGGTAGGTGCTTTTGACGATTCAAAAGAACTTGTAAAAGTCTAATTGAATAAAAATATTTTGAATTTGAATATGTCAAAGATGTCCACTTGCTTGCAAATAGCTTGGATTTGGATCAGAAATCGGATTGGTGCAAGCAATATCCGAATTCGATCGGAGTTTTTAATATCCGTATTTTTCACGGATTCGGATCGGATTAATGCGTAACCACGTTTAAAAGGATTTAAAAGAAAAAAACACTTAAATTATTTTTAAACATTTATTTACCAGTAATAGTTGATGGGCATTAAAATAACAAACAAATTCATCCCGTACATGGACCTATCGTTTCACATGATAACCATCACAATCAGTCCAGCCGCTGTCGGTGTTGCTTATACAATTATAAACTACCCACAATTTTATACAATTAAACAATTTCTTTTTTTTTATTCATTTTATTATGTAATTTATTTATATGTATAGATATTTAAAAATAACTATTAGGCCTTTACTGATAAATCTTTACACACTTCACCGATTAAAATTCTTTAGGCGCTTTGGATTGGCTAAGAACTTCAAGATCGCGTCACTGACATCCTAATTTTAAAGTCAAAGTCAAATTCATTTATATCTTTGACTTTGACTTTAATAGTGTGAAGTGCCGACAGATGTAAAAACTTAATGGTAATGATTTTAATTTACAAATCACGATATTTAAATATTTAATAATATAATTTATTTGAAAATCCAAAAACAAAACAGATTACATAGTTTTAAATTTTCACGTCTGTCGACAATCTCCACTGATTGGCAATTTTTAGGGATCCGTACCGAAATGGTAAAAATGGAAGCCTTATAATGCGACTTTCTCCGTCCGTCTATCTGTCTGTCTGTCTGTCTGTCCCAGTCGATTATATCATTACTAATGAATTAAGTAGATTAACTAAAAGCGGTGTGTAAATTTTTACTAGCAAGGGTCTAACTATCGGTGACTTAACAAAATATAACAATGAAAATATAGTATACTACAAACTAAGGCATGGTTCACACTTAAATACATATCCATTGGGACTTCTAACTCATGCCAATGAATAAACAGACCCTAAACATTCGCTCTCACTCGCGCACTGTATACAGGTTTTAATGTGTGAGTGAGAGGGAATGATTAAAGCCGCGATTTCAATAAAGAAATGAGTCGAAATCTTTCCCTCTCACTCACGCACTTATTACATACATAGTGAGAGAGAATAAAGCCAAAATTCCAATTTTCCCTAGTACATTTTAAAAATGAATCGAATAAAGAATGAATGAATCCAAATCATTCCCTCTCACTCGCGCATCATACACTGGTTTTTACGTATGAGCGAGAGAGAATTTTAAAGTCGCAATTTCAATAAATAAATTAATCGAAATCATTCCCTCTCACTCACGCGTTATACATTTTTAGCGTGTGAGTGAAAGAGAATTTCAAAGCCTCATTTTAAATAACGATATCATTCCCTCTCACTCGCGCATTGTACACAGCTTTTAGAATGTAAGTGAGAAAGCTATTATAAATCCAAAATTTCAATAAACAAATGAATCGAAATCATTCCCTCTCATTCCCGCATTAGCGTGTGAGTGAGAGGAAATAATTAACGCCGCCATTTATTTTATTGGCACGAGTTATACACATAGCGTCACACATAGACTAGTCTAGTGTGACGAGGAGTTCCAACTTATGTGACGTCATTTAAATAAAATAGGAGTTTTTTGCTATAATTTACATTTTTTTTCGTAGACGACAGATTTTATTAATCTAACAAAAAATAGGTAAAAATGAAAATATTAAAACTAGTTGATGTTGGTGACTTTGTCTTTGACTTCTTGAACCGATTTTGACGTTTTAGCTTGTATCCTGGGAAGGCTATTACTTCTCTCTACGTCTGTCTGTCGTATCTGTCAAGAAAACCCATTGGGTACTTCCCGTTGGTCTAGAATCATGAAATTTGACAGGTAGGTAGATCTTATAGTATAAGTAAAGGAATAAATCTGTAAACCGTGAATTTGTAGTTACATCATTTTAAAAAAATTACAATGTGTTTCAATTTTTAAAGTAAGATAACTATACAAGTGGGGTATATGAAATGGCTTTACCTGTACATTCTAAAACATATTTTTATTTATTTTTATGCATAATACTCTTCTAGACTACTTATCCCGGAAAATCTTTTATTTTTACTTCATTACAAATTAGCCCTTGACTCCGATCTCACCTGGTGGTAAGTGATGATGCAGTCGAAGGCTGAGATCTATAGAGCGCACTTTGTCTTTGCTCAGACTTAAGACACTGTTAAAACGAGACAGCGCTATACCGCTGGCATATATCTGTCTCATTTTAACTGAAACTTTGACAATTTACCTGCGACATATATAAAGATAGGAGGACTTCGTCTGTGGTGGCGTTTGCTGGCGCGCGTGTTGTTTTGGAGTGTTTTTTTTTTGTTAAAACTGACTGAAAAGCGCTCTAAGGGGGTGCCGTGCGTATGTCGGCGAGCGCCGGCACGGACGGGGTCCATACTTGTATAGTTTAGCTAACTTGTTACAAATAACAACAAACTTGACATTGGCTAATCATTGTAAAAGCCAGACGAGAGAGAAAAAAGATAGGATCACAGCGTTCACCACTGCTCTAGGATGATAGTCAAAGTGTTGGGATTTTCAAAAGCCTAATTCAACAAAGTCACGAGCATCATGTAGTTCAAAAATAAAGTATTTTTTCCTGATGATTATGTATGATGTAAGCACCTACTATGTAGTATGAACTAAAGTTAGAATATATTATGAAACTTTCTAATACATATCGAAAACTCCGGCGTGTAGAGGCCGCTACCGTCATAGCGAAGCCGCGAGCGCCGGCCGGCCCCTCCGCCCGCGACGCTTCTGCAATTTTTGATATGTATTAAAAAAAACGTTAAACAGCCCTAGAACCCGACTACTACCCGCGTACTGCCGATAGATAGCGATATATATAGGGTGTAACTAGAACACATTGCAAATAAAACGTCTGACTGACGCTAGAGGTCAACGAATGTTCCATAGATGGGTGACCCGAGTTTTGCACGCTATATATACAATGTTGGTTTGAAAAATACTAAATCACTAAAACTACAAGATAAGGCAAATGGTTATTGGCATTGGATTGTGTTAAGGTAGTATAAAATAACCCTAAGTTTTTGCTAGAGTTCAGGGGGCTTATCGGCTAAAAATATATCAATCATTAAAGGACAGCATCAATGTCAAAACATGGTTTTTGGCCAATCCCATTGACTTTGACAGTCCTCCGACGTGTCTATCTCTGTCTTATGTACATCGCGGTCTTATGTCTATCTCTGTCTTTATGTATATCTCGGTCATATGTCTGTCTCTGTCTTTAAGTCTGTTTCATTCTTTATATGTGTCATCTCGTTCTGTCTGGCATGTTCTATTTATATCTGTCTTCGTCTTTGTGTCTCTCTGTCTCGCTCTTTATGTCCGTCTCTAGCGCTTTGACCGCGTCACTTTTTAATCTTGCTGATATGGACTTAAGATCACCTCAATTCCTACCCGGGCGGACTCAAGACACTCAACTGGGTCTCTAATAGAGGGGAACGGGACTTAACCGAGTCTTCCAAATAGGGGAGGGCGGGGGGAGGGGTTAAAGAGACTTAACTGAGTCTTAATACATGTGAGGACAGGAGTTAGAATATCAAATATTCAAGGGGACTCAAATGAGTCCTCAAGGGACTCAAATGAGTCTTATCGAAAAAACATTTTTATATCAATTTCATCAAGCCGGATACACACTAACTAGGAAAACTCAAGTAAAGCCGTGACTAAGTGACAAAGTCTAGGCCCAGATATTTGTCGTTCCTCCGCCTCACCCGCGTCGCCTTCTTGTCGTCGTAGTCGTCGTCCGCGGGCTGCTCGTACACGCCGCTGTCGATGAGCCAGTCCTCCGACGTGTCTATCTCTGTCTTTATGGATGTCTTCAATGCTTTCACCTACGAAAAAAAAGAAAAATTGTGAGTGATCTTTGCGGAACCCTTTCCAAAAAAAAATTTTAGGGTTCCGTACCTCAAAAGGAAAAAAGAAACCCTTATAGGATCACTTTGTATTTTGATTTACATAAAAAAATTGAACTTTTAATCTATGGCACTAGCTACTTGGTACTTTAGCACACTTCGCTAAAAGATGGCGGCGTCAAAGCAGCGGTCTAACTAACTTACTGACTGACCAACCTCATCCTTTGTGGGAACACACAGGATGAGGCCTGGTTTTCATTCTTCCTGGGCTCGGTATGGTCCGAGTCTCTACTACGTTCCCTCAACCATTCTTCTAGCATCAAGCGTGATCATGTCATAATAACTAACTAACTGACTGACCTGTTCCCGCACAGAGCCCGAGGCCTGGTTCTTCTTCTTCCTGCGCTTGGTGGGGTCCGACTCCCGCCCGCGCTTCCTGGGCCGCTCTTCCAGCACCAAGTGTGGGTACTCCTCCACGATGTAGTTCTCTCCCTCGTAGCTGGTGGTGACCTCCACGCCGACGGATGGGTCCACGTCACGTTTCGTCGACCATTTTTTACCACCCATCTTGTCCACGTTTCCTCTTTTAGCACTAATACAGCATCATTACTAACTGAACTGACTGACTAACCTGCTTCCGTACAGACGGCGACGCCTGGTTTTCCTCTCCCTCCGCTTGGTAGGGTCTAGGTCTCTTCCACGTTACTTAGACCATTCTTGTAGCACCGAGCGTGATCATGCTATAATAACTACCTGACTGACCTGTTCCCGCACAGAGCCCGAGGCCTGGTTCTTCTTCTTCCTGCGCTTGGTGGGGTCCGACTCCCGCCCGCGCTTCCTGGGCCGCTCTTCCAGCACCAAGTGCGGGTACTCCTCCACAATGTAGTTCTCTCCCTCGTAGCTGGTGGTGATCTCCACGCCGACGGATGGGTCCACGTCACGTTTCGTCAACCATTTTTTACCACCCATCTTGTCCACGTTTCCTCTTTTAGCACTAATACAGCATCATTACTAACTGAACTGACTAACCTGCTTCCGCACAGACGGCGACGCCTGGTTTTCCTCTCCCTCCGCTTGGTAGGGTCCAGGTCTCTTCCACGTTACCTAGACCAGTCTTGTACCACCAAGCGTATTCATGCCATAATAACTAACTGACTGACCTGTTCCCGCACAGAGCCCGAGGCCTGGTTCTTCTTCTTCCTGCGCTTGGTGGGGTCCGACTCCCGCCCACGCTTCCTGGGCCGCTCTTCCAGCACCAAGTGCGGGTACTCCTCCACGATGTAGTTCTCTCCCTCGTAGCTGGTGGTGATCTCCACGCCGACGGATGGGTCCACGTCACGTTTCGTCGACCATTTTTTACCACCCATCTTTTCCACGTTTCCTCTTTTAGCACTAATACAGCATCATTACTAACTGTACTGACTGACTAACCTGCTTCCGCACAGACGGCGACGCCTGGTTTTCCTCTCCCTCCGCTTGGTAGGGTCCAGGTCTCTTCCACGTTACTTAGACCATTCTTGTAGCACCGAGCGTGATCATGCTATAATAACTACCTGACTGACCTGTTCCCGCACAGAGCCCGAGGCCTGGTTCTTCTTCTTCCTGCGCTTGGTGGGGTCCGACTCCCGCCCACGCTTCCTGGGCCGCTCTTCCAGCACCAAGTGCGGGTACTCCTCCACGATGTAGTTCTCTCCCTCGTAGCTGGTGGTGATCTCCACGCCGACGGATGGGTCCACGTCAGGAAGGATGTAGTAGTTTTCGAAGTCGCCTGGAGAACAAGATAAAGTTGAAAACTAAAACCCGACTGCGATCGTCTTAATAAATGCTGAAGTATTATAATAAAATTGTTTTTCTGTCGCTTGGTATATTTTACTGTCGTAGTGTAGTATATATTTATAAACTCAGAATTTTCTCCTCTTTTGTTTGACATCCCACTCGATGATACAATAGCAAAAAAAAAAAATCGGAGACCCCCACTTTTTAGGGTTCCGTAGCTAAATGGCAAAAAACGGAACCCTTATAGATTCGTCATGTCTGTCTGTCTGTCTGTCCGTCCGTATGTCACAGCCACTTTTTTCCGAAACTATAAGACCTATACTGTTGAAACTTAGTAAGTAGATTTATTCTGTGAACCGCATTAAGACATTTTAATCATGACTAACATTCCCCTTTCCCCTCCAACTAAGCGTAAAGCTTGTGCTAGGACTGGGTATGACAATAGTGCAATGGGTGGGGTTTGATATGTGTTTAAAAGTGATTTATATAGCTAATGGGACGGACGCCGACGGATGGGTCCACGTCAGGAAGGATGTAGTAGTTTTCGAAGTCGCCTGGAGAACAAGATAAAGTTGAAAACTAAAACCCGACTGCGACCCACTCAGAGGTGATTGCACTCGTGAGGCCATTTTACCGCAATTAAGCTGCGGGTCTCTACATAATCCTATACCATTTTACTTTTACTTGTAGTTTTAGCGTATAGCGTGCAAAACTGGGGTCAATGACTCGCCTACGATGTGGCAGTAATCCTGCAGCACCTATCTACGCACCGTTCGTTGACCTCTAGCGTCAGTTAGATGCTTTATTTGCAATACATTGCGAAGTTTTAAAACAACAACAATCCATTTTCAAATTATAATTATACTAAAACTAGCTTACGCGCTTCAATACCTCTCATCGACCTCTTAGGGGTTGAATTTTCAAAAATCCTTTCTTAACAGATGTCTAAGTCATAATAGCTACCTGCATGCCAAATTTCAGATCGATCAGTCCGGTAGTTTGAACTGTGCGTTGATAAATCAGTCAGTCAGTCAGTCAGCTTTTCCTTTTATATATTAAGACTAACATTGTACAGATTCGTGAATATTACCTTGTAGGGTGATCGCGTTCATCTCGGACGTGAAGTGTCGTTTTTTCTTGCCCGTGTTGCAGTGTTTGATGTACGCGTACTTGGGCTTCGCTTCCTCGGGTATTATGTTCACTGTCCACGACCTGTGCAGAAAATGTTAGTAAAAACATGGATACACGAGCGCAGCGAGCGTGAAACCAACTTAAAAATATTCCAGCAAAACTGTAAAGATTTTTTTATAAAGTACTAGAGGATGCCCGCGACTTTGTCCGCGTGGATGTAGGTTTTTGAAGATCCCGTGGGAACTCTTTAGTTTTCCGGGATAAAAAGTAGCCTATGTCTGTCCCCGGGATATAAGCTAATTCTGTACCAAATTTCAGACAGACAGATAGACAAACAGACACACATATAAAAAATTTGTATGGATAGCTTATATCCTGAGGAAGGATATAAATTAGTGTTTATCCCGGAAAATTAAAAAGTTCCCATGGGGGTTTTCGCAAGACCGTTGCGTGTGGAGGTCCCTACACTCCGCGGGTATCCTACTTCCTCCATCTTACACCATTACATCCTCTTTGTCGGCGATGCTGCCGTCCTGTACTTGCGCAGCGGTCGACGTTCGAGGGACACTCACCTGTTCTCGGCGGGTATCTCCTTCACCTCCTCCATAGTGATCTCCTGCTCTTCAGCGATCTCGTATATGAAGTTATCAGCGATGCTGCCATCTTCCATAATGTGCAGCACCTCGTTTTGCTGCTCGCCCTCGACTTGCTCAGAGGTTGACGTTTGAGGGACGATCTACAACATTTTTTTTAAATTCAAATTTCGAATTTATTCAATCAATAAATAGCCATATACATGATACAAACATTCACTATTGAATCTGGCATAGACGCAATCGTCTCAAATGAATCTGGCATAGATATAAGTTTCGTCTGATCGCCGCTACCTAATCTGACATAGACTGAAGCGCCTCAACAGAATCTGGCATGGACTCAGGCGCCTCAATTGAGTCTGGCATAGACTCAAGCGCCTCAACTGAGTCTGGCATACTCAAGCGCCTCTACTGAGTCTGGCATAGACTCAAGCGTCTCAACTAAATCTGGCACAGGCTCAGTTGAGTCATCAGTAGTGAGTACGTACCTCGATGATCTGCTTAGGGTCGGTCATTTTAGTAATGACCTGTTCAGATTGTGTGATGGAAGCCTCCGCTTTGTCCGTTTCCACTTTAACCACCCATAACTGCTTTTTCTGAAGGTTTTTCAGAGACCTGTGAAAGAATACAAAATCTCAATTTCATCTGGTATTTAATAGTGACGGATTAGTGAGATTCTACTTTACTTCCAAAAAAGTATAAGTCAAAGTCAAAATCATTTATTCAAAGTAGGTACTATTGTACACCTTTTGTTTGTTCGTTTTTTAGATTTGAAAGATGATATAGTGGTGGTATAGTGGTTAATTACGTAAACTTAAAACTAAAGCTACGAGGGTTCCAAACGCGCCCAAGTCTGAGAAGAGCCCACAACAAACTCATACTTACAGATATCCCAAAGTGTCGACAAGTTGTCTGACATTGAGTCTAGACACAGCCTCGTGCGTTTCTTTCACGGGCTCGAAGCTGTAGTTGTGCTCCGTGCGGATTATATCCGCAACTGGAACAACAAGGTTAAGTGAGTCTTACTGCAATGGACGGACGGACGGACGGACGGACGGACAGACAGATAGAAGTGATCCTATATGGGTTCCGTTTTTCCTTTGAAGGTACGGAATCCTAGAAAGGAACCCTTACTCACTTGGTTGTCTATCTGTCTGTCTGTCAAGAAAACCTGTAGGCTACTTCCCGTTGACCTAGAATCATGAAATTTGGCACATAGGTAGGTTTTATAGCACAAGTAAAGGAGAAATCGGAAAACCGTGAATGCGTTCATGAACAAAATATTTTCAATTTTAAAAGTAGGATAACTATACCAAGAAGGATATCCTAAAGAAGGGCTTAACCTGTACATTCTAAAACAGATTTTTAAATCTAATTCTAAAACCACGCAGAAAAAGCCGCGGGCAGAATCTAGTCTGTTATAAAAATAAGTAGCGTCTAAAATGTAGGGTGACCAAAATGTCTAACTAATCCGGATTTTCCTATATTATACATAATTTAAATTAAATACTATGTATTCATAATAATATTATGTATTAAGCTATTTTTTTTATCAAGAATATACCATAGTCAATATACTTTACATCACATCTTTTTTTTTTCTCTCTCGTCTGGCTTTTACAACGATTAGCCAATGTCAAGTTTGTAGTTATTTGTAACAAGTTAGCTAAACTATACAAGAATGGACCCCGTCGCCGGCATACGCACTGAACCCCCTTAGAACGCTTTCCAGTCAGTTTCAACAAAAAAATTGGTTGTCTGTAAAATCGGTTTACTGACGATAGTTGAACGTGACAACAAAGGCCGATTGTGCTTCTTTGTCGCTCGTTCCGTGCTCTCGCTTGCACTTCAAGCCTTACATGGAACGCCTCAGAGCGAGGTAACGCCGCATGAGTCATGTTTTTTCGTGCGTGCAGCCGGCTCTATCGAATTATAAGACGTTGTCACGTCAAAAAAACACTCCAAAAAGTCACAACACGCGCGCCAGCAAACGCCACCACAGACGAAGTCCATCACATCTTTCTATAGTACAATAAACTATCTATAATTATTTGTAAGCTGTTGATATTTTCGAGGGTAGTTTAACATTTACCTTGGTCCTTGAACGATATGAACTTTTCAAAATTTCGTTGGAACGATCGTTGGGCCGCGCCTGTAACCAGAGCGGCCCTTTAGAATAGAAAAAAAAAAAAACATTTTTTTTTTCAAAATTAATTGTAATATCCTTTTCCGCAAGAGCGTTACGAAAGGGATAGCAATACAATCAGATGCGTTATTTTGTTTATGTAATTTTACAGAATGTGTATAACAGAATTAGCCACATTGACAGTTTTTTGCAGTCAAAATTAGTGTCGACAGCGTCAGAGCTCTGACATATTTTGAAATTATTTTTGTAAAGAATATAATAGGACCGTCCAACTTAACATAAATATGCTATGGTCACCCTACATGTGCACAATATAATACTTTAATCTTAAATATGCATATATTATTACTTATGAAGTAAAGCTAAAGGTAAAACACGTACGTTTGATCTGATAAATACAATGCTGAAGTAAAATGACAAAATAAAATTATAAAAATTTCCATACAAAATTTTAATTTTTTTATGACCAAGTTTTCATGGCCCTAATGTGCCCTAACTCACTGAGATCGTTGGCCTCGGCCTATTTAAAGATGGCCAACGATCTCAGTGAGTTAGGGCACGTTAGGGTCATCAAAACTTTGACATAATTTAAAAAAAAAAATTGTATGGAGTTTTTTATAATTTTATTTCGTCATTATACTTCAGCATTGTGTTTATCAGATCAAAGTAGCATGGGTACGTGTCGTCATTATATACTAATTACCAAACACCCTGTATATGACGTGACCCTGTGAGGCGTGAAATTCGCACGTATGTATGTATAGTACGCGACAGGTCGAGATGGCAATCAGAGTATGAGGTGGGGGACGCCCCGCACTATCACGCACCGATTTAGCGCAGGGGCTGTACGAGTGTGCAGGGTGTCCCCACCCAGATTTCCATCTCGAACTGTTGCATACTATACGTTCGCTTTAATATATATAATGGTTTATAATATTCCTCACGTTTTTTATCCTGTTCTGTCTGCTGTAAAGCTGCGGGTTGCTTGGACGGGGGGGTTAGGAGCTCGGGTAGCATTGGCGAGTCGATCCATAGGCCTTGGGCGTCCAGTTCAAAATGATATCTGCAAAAAACACACTTTTTAGGGTCCCATCAAAAGGAAAAACAGAACCCTTATAGGATCATTTCGTTGTCTGTCTGTCTGTCTGTTGTTTCGTCAGGGGCAGTTTCAGAATTTATGAGTTCGTATGGTTTGGCAGAATGCCAATGTTGAAACCGATATGGGGTATGGATTTAATAAAACTGACAATTTCTAATTCAATATTTGGTTTTGGGTCAACGTTCCACACTGAATGCCAAAATTTCAGGTTTGTAACTCATTTAGTCTATGAGCTAGAGACCTGTGACACACGGACAGACAGACAGCAGGGCAGCATTAAGAGGGCTCCGTTTTTACCCTTTGGGTACAGAACCCTAAAAACGACACATTACAGTCTTGGCTTTGACACTTGGTATGATTCAGATTCCCCATCCTAAGAAGCATGGCTTACTCGCATGCCTACTCAGCTTCTGGACCAGGCTTGGATGGCTGGAATGAAGACTTCGGCGGGGAGGGGCAACGCACGCACAACAGACGGAAGAAGGAAGGCTTACCCGCAGAGCTGCAAGCTGACATGCCTCCAGAGGCACTCGCTCTCTTCGTGCATGGCACCCTCAATCCAGTCTTGTCTCTTGTCATCTGCTTGTGCTGATGTGTTCACACTGTATACAACACAAGAACAAAGTGTCATAAAATAATAACTAACGATAAACTAAGAAATATGTCAATGGACTGACTCTTAGATATAAGTACTTTTATAAGTTTAGGTTAACATAATATTACTTATTGGCTTTACTCGTAGGCTAGATTGTAATTCTAATAAAGTACTGCTGTCAGTACTTTATGGTTATATAAAAAAAAAAAAAAAAAACTGTATACAACAAAAAAATATTATTAACTAGATGATACCGGCGACTTCATTCGCGTGGATGTAGGTTTTTAAAAATCCTGTTGGAACTCTTTAATTTTCCGGGATAAAAAGTAGCCTATGTGCTAACCCAGGATATTATCTATCTCCATTCCAAATTTCAGCCAAATCTGTTCAGTAGTTTTTGCGTGAAGGAGTAACAAACATACATACACACATACACACACACAAACTTTCGCCTTTATAATATTAGTGTGAAGTGTGACTAGATGATGCCGCAGCTCCGCCGACGAGGATTGAGGAGTTGGAATCCAAATTTTTTTATAGAACAATGTCACAAAGTTTGTCTATCGATTAAAAAAACACATGCAAATCGGTTCAGAAATCTCAGAGATATCACTGTACATAGGTAGAAAAAGACAACTTCTCCATTTTTGAAAGTCGGTTAAAAAAGTAGCTTATGTTACTACTCTGCTTGTTTAAGAGGGCTCTCTCCGTCACTTGTTTCATACAATCGTAGTTCCAATTTCATTTGAATATTAAGCAACCAAAGTCCATGAAATTTTGTAAACCTATTCTAAAAACTAATATATATGTCTGTGGTTTTCCAGATTTCTGTTAAAATATTCGGTTTCAAAGTTACGCTGTCTTAAAAATTTTCATACAAATCTTTGAGACCCTGTAATTTTAAAACTACATATTTTTAGAAAAATCTAAAACACCACAGACACAGATATTATTTTCTAGAATGTCTGCAAAATTTCATGGACTTTGGTTGCTTAATATTCAAATCAAATTGGAACTACGATTGTATGAAACGAGTGACGGAGAGAGCCCTGTTAAGACCGCTCAAAATAGGTTCCACCATTCCAAATATTAGAATATTGAATAAAAACATATTCTATTCTATGCTATTCTAATAGAAAGAAAAAAACACATTATTAATAAAATGTAATTTAAAAAAAATGCTGGATAGAGTTATCTTTCTGTTTATCAAGTTTAGATTAATCTCACTTCAACATTTTACTTATGTTTCGTTATAATATAAAAGCAGTTATTATGTAATTTGATGTTTATGTAAATTAAATGTTTAGCAATTTTGAATTATCATACACATCAGTAGAGATTGCCTTGAATTGTGCATTGCATAATTTGTTGCTGATAGAGAAAACGTACAGCTATTATAAAAGTATAGGTAAAGCTCATACATTCATATTGAGTTTGTTGTGGGCTCTTCTCAGACCTGCGCGCGTTTGGAACCCTTGTAGCTTTAGTTTTAAGATTACTTAAAATTAATTGTCACAACTATTCATCTAAACTAAGGACAGTTATTGGACTGAGATTAGATTTAGAAATTATTCATAAGTAGAAGTTTAAGCTAGAATAAAATTACTTACTAGCCCATAGGCTAGATCGTAGTAGGAATAAAGCTACCATTATATAATGGAGCTTTATGGTAAGGAAAAAAAAAAAAAAAACTATTCTTCTTCTTCTATCGGAGGTTGGCAATCGTTAAGGCTAACTGGATTTTGTTCACCGTTGCTCTAAACAGTGACCTCGTACTCATGTTAAACCACTGGCGAAGGTTTTTAAGCCAGGATGTTCGTCTACGGCCAGGTCTACGTTTGGCATTGCTGCAGCTAATACAAGGGAAAATAAAAGGCAAACGTAGACCTGTCACAATTATATCATCTTGCAAATCTAACAAGTCTGACCATCAAAAGGAGTACAATATACATACTTTGAATAAATGAGTTTAGAGTTGTAAGCGCCCTCTAGTTACTTAAGTTATTATTATATATTTAATTACACTATCATACATACACACATACAAACACTCACGCACACATAAAATTCCATCCTATTACCCGCTCCTACACCCCGCTCCTACACCCCGCTCCTGTCAGTTACCTATGTATATGTCAGTGACGCCCGCTATACAAACGCCACGCGCCGCTTGTGTAAAAAACTCATATAACGCTAAATTAATCACGCAAAAACCCGCTATTAAACTGTAAAAACGCTACGCTAAGTACATAAATTAAAATCACATAAACTTTAAAATTAAGTGAAGTGTTCTGCGAATCTGTGCTTCGAAGAAACTATCCATGGAATACGAGAAAGGGAAAACAAGACCATCCGGTGACCTATCCTGCCTAAATCCAGGTATTTATCCTACAAGAGTTATTTTAAAAGTGAAGACAAAGCACGCTTGTATATGTGACATATACAAGCGGCTGCAGCAATATATATTTCGAGTGCCTTCCTGGCACAGTGGTAAGCCCTGTAGGTTTAATTAGTGGGTTCGATTCCCGGCAGGGGTTTTGAATTTTGTAATTTCTAAATTTCTAGTCTAGTCTGGTGGGATGCTTTGGCCGTGGCTAGTTACCAAAGCCATGCCGCCAAGCGATTAAGCAATTGCTGGCTTACATCCGTCTTATTTTAACTGAAGTTTAAGTATGAGCAAAGTCAAATTACCCTCTATAGATCCCAGCATACAAGTAAAATATGATTTTGTGTCTTAGGTTATAATCATTATCAGACAGAGATAATAACTAGGAGAAATGGTCTAATATACTCACAAACCAACTAATATGGGTGACCGATTTCCAAAGTCAGTCACCCCATAGTAATTAAAGTTTGGATCACTAATTAATAGCTGGACTACAGTTAAATTATGATAATTTACAATAAATTATAATGATAAGAGGATGTCTAGACTAATAAAACATACAATATGGAACTTCCATACATGGTAAAATATAATTTGGAGAATTTTGGTCCTAATTTTGATATTAGAAGGTTCTAAATAGGGGGTTTAGTGAGGAAAATTGGTTGATATGGAATGTAAACAAATCATAAATATCTTATAGGAGCATATCTTTGTGTAGTGAGCATACGTAGACGCTATCGAGGTCGCGAGCCGAGGACTTTCCTTAGCACCTCCCAGAGATCAAATATAAGGTTCCTAGTCAAAATAAAAGCGGGAAAATCACTTACTTGTAAAAGGAAAAGCTGCAGACCACATCATATTCCAAATTGCAGCCTTCAACTACACATTTTTGGTCGCTCATCATGGAGAACCTAGCCACTCAAACCGAACACGGGTTCCGTTCACTCACATATTGTTTCGACGTGAAAATTATAAAATATAAACATTTAGCGCCTAAACTAACTTTCAAACAAACTAATTTGATGGATCCCAAGAAAATTATCAATCAAATGTCGAAAATGACATGCTGTCACGAAAAGTCGAATTCCCAAATGCGCTGCCATGAAATGGTGATGTAATTTTCCATGGGATCTTGAATATGGCAGCACTGGCATTTGGAATCGATTCCAATAATATCGATACAGCTTACGATTAGTTGATTGTAGTTATTACAACGAGTAAAAAATAATTTTTAAGTTGAGTTTTTTAAATTTTTATAATTTTTTTACAAATAGTAAGATTATTTTTGCATAAAATAGGCCTGCTTAGTCTTTCTCACGTACAAACTTTTCTTTTTACTTGTAGAAGTTAATAATTTGAACTTTTACAAGAAAAAAGAAAACAATTTAAGACTTCTGGTGAACTCTATATATTATTTTGTAATAAAATAACTTTTACTTTAATTTCTACTAAATTTGTGCAATATACTTAGATATTTACTCTTTACTTTAGCAATATTGAGTAGTTAACTCAATGTTTCGTGTAGAATATAATATGCCCCGGGAAAGAAAACAACTTTTTACTTTAAGGTTTACTATTAATCTATATTTTATAATATTTTCTACTGTAGATACGTGTCTGGAACTAAATTATTTAGTAAAAGTTTGAATGACGATCGAGTTACTCAATATCGATTTTTATCATGTATGTTGCAATATGAGAAAATATGGCCATAGACAAAAGCTTATCTTGGCGCTAAAATATAATAAGGAACAGCCTGTGATATTGTTTTCATGAAATAAAGTTTTATTTATGTTTTTAGTATATAAATCTTTATATACAAAGCAAAATTTTGATAAAATGGATGTTTTAACCACTCAAATTGAATTATTACGCTCAATTTAGAAGCGTCTTATTTTAGCGCCAAATCATAGACAATTTTACAGGCACCATATCGATCGTCTCATTTTACGTGGCTTCCGGTTGTTCAGGGTTATTTTTAGATTAACCTAACAGGGAAATAATTCATAGTTGAAATCATCAAAAATTGACAAAAACAGTAAATTAATGATGTATGTGGGCCACTAACAAATCGTAAATTGTCATTGTCACTATTTTGCTGTCAATTTTGTCAAAATTTGTATGTCATCATTTGTCATTTATGTCAATTGAGTGGCTAATTAGATTGTTGACTTCTTGTTTTTAACTTTAAAGTTCTTTTTCTTTCTTATGGCTGTTTCCAAGAAAATGATGAAAATATACTGAGTTTGAGCTCCACATAGTATTGAAAATAATTTCATCTCATTTTTGAAAAGTTAAGGCCCTACCAATTAGGGCCATATTCTATTTCGTTTTCTTAATTTTTAATGATGCCAAAGGTCACAGAAATATAATTTTATTATAGAGAGCAATGTTTCACAAAATGGCCCTCAACCAAAATAATATGTTGCATACATTTTGAGATCTCACTGCCATTTTTAACCCCCGACCCAAAAAGAGGGGTGTGATAAGTTTGACGTGTGTATCTGTCTGTGGCATCGTAGCTCCTAAACTAATGAACCGATTTTGATTTAATTCTTTTTGTTTGAAAGGTGGCTTGATCGAGAAGTGTTCTTAGCTACAATCCAAGAAAATCGGTTCAGCCGTTTGAAAGTTATCAATTCTTTTCTAGTTACTGTTACCTTCACTTGTCGGGGGTGCTATAAATTTTTAATTTACACTTGTAGTTCTGTTGTCAACTGTCATGTCAAAAGTACAATGGTGAATCATGGCCACATCGTGGCCTCACTCAACACAAAGGCAGAGTGAACGAGAGTGAGAAAGCTCGGTTTTAATTCTAATTCGACATCAGGTAAGGTAAGTTCACTCTGATAAGGGGGACGTGAAATCAGAGACCTAGTCGTTTCATAGCCTACCTAGCCCTAGCATCAAATGTAGGATATACAAGTCAATGAGTCCTGTAACATTTTGATGACTGCCAGTGTAGGTCTCGACGTTTTAACCCCCGACCCAAAAAGAGGGGTGTTATAAGTTTGACGTGTGTATCTGTGTATCTGTCTGTGGCATCGTAGCGCCTAAACGAATGAACCGATTTTAATTTAGTTTTTTTTGTTTGAAAGGTGGCTTGATCGAGAGTGTTCTTAGCTATAATCTAAAAAAATTGGTTCAGCCGTTTAAGATTTATCAGCTCTTTTCCAGTTTTCTTGTAGAAAAGAAGGTTAGATAACCGTTAGGTTCATAATATTATGTCAATAGACAAATGTCAAGCTGTCAAGATGGACGTTGCCTAAATACCTACATAATTATTTATTTGAAAATGATGTTTTGGAACACTCAAATACTTTGGATCGTCGGGGGTGTTATAAATTTTTAATTTACTGTATTACAAGGCATAAGCTTCTTGACCGTCTTGAACTATGGCAAAGGTCCGTAATCCAAACCCGTGGTCCAAACTAACTAGTTACAACTCATTTAAGCTAAGTTTGCAGCTCGCGTCGATGACGTCACACTGACGGTTAGGTACGGTATGCGGACCGTGCTGAGGCGACTGGACGATCGCGGGGAGGTGAGCGGGGAAGTGGGAGAGGCGCCGCATTCCAGCGAGGTGCAAACTGAGCGCGACCGAGTTATACAACTGGTTGGACTACGACCCCGAAATGATTTCATACCCTTTGATAGGCAGCCTGAATCACGCACCTCTTAAAGTGCAGTACAAGGGTCTGCCCGCGAAATTCAAATTTAATTTGGTTTTTCGCAATTTGTAAACACGACAAAGTAGGCTTTTGGCACTTAAGTAGCGCCAATGGCAGTATCATCCTCACAGGTTTATATAAAAATCTTTACTTGAAAGAGTCCAGTTTAAGAATTTAGTTATATATCGCCTTTGTGAGTAACTCATGTCTAATTCATTAACTATTTTGAAGAACACTTACATGCATACCTAACATTTTTAGAGTTCCGTACCTCAAAAGGAAAAACGGAACCCTTATAAGATCACTTTGTTGTCTGTCTGTCTGTCCGTGTGATTCCGTCTGATTTATCGTGCAAAATGTCGGAAAAATACCCAAGTACGGAACCCTCGGTGCGCGAGTCTGAGTCGCACTTGGCCGGTTTTTTAATTTTTCTGATGCAAGCAAAGGTTATTTTTAAATGTTGGCAATTTAGCATCACGGCTCTTGGCGATGCGTTGTTCAATTCGCAAGGCACACACGTCAGCCCATACATTCTGAGTGAACTATTATAGCACGCGGCGTTTTGGCATGGATCTGCTTTTGGCTTGAATATGCGCGGGAAATATGGAAAATGACGCCATAGCTATGAGCGCCATCTTGTACAATAAAATGTTGCCAGTTAAAAATATTCTACTTTCTAGTAGCTTTTTTACAACCTATAATTTTTTGTGGTTTGTAATATAATAGGAATATGTAGCGCATTTTTTTACAAATTCCAGTTTTGATTTTCTTGTACATAAGAAACTCAGAAGAAACTAAGAAACTCAGATAACATGATTGTGGATAACTAATTTTGAGCGCCATTTAAAGGGATAGGACTCGAACCTATGCCCTTCTGGAGTTTGATGCACATATTATAATGATTAATGATAGGGATACCAAATGGAGGATTAAAAAAAAAATGAAATACACGTTTTTTATTATTAATTTATTTATCAATATAATAATATGTATATAATGTATAACTTACAGCCTTAAATAGCGTCAATCGGGGTTAGATTATCAGAATTTCTATGAGGACCCATTCCAAATAAAATTGTGAAAATTTAAGAAAAAATTACACCAAATGTTTCACAATGGGAAGTGTTGGCCTCGACCGACGCTGCCAAGCATCCTTAAAAAACATTTTTTTTTTCTTAATTTTATCAACTCATCAAATACACCTAAGACTATGAAACAAGTCTACGCTCGTCTATATTACAACAACCAATTTTTTAATATTTTATTTTATATGCAATTTTTTAATAAAACCAAAAAATATGGGAGCCAACAAAAATTAAACACTGGAAATTATCGCAAAGTGCGATCTTTTACTATTTTTTTTTTAATTTACACAGCACTTAACAATAATAATAGCAAGAATAAATTTTTTTTGTATCATTTTTCATTTATACAAAAAATCTAAATGATTTTTCCATGTTCATTTTAGCACAATGTCATCTCCTTTGGCGTTCTTACGAAAAAAAATTGCAACAGTTGACAAAATGGTTTAACTTAAAAAAACTTAACAAAAAAACACATCATAACGCCGCACCTTCAAGTTTTCGAACGTATCAGAATTATTATTAAAAAGAAAAATTTTTGGCCTAAAAGCTCATTGTCAATATATACATAATTTCGAAAAAAAACACCCGAAAATAATATTCTTAAAATTAAAGTTTTAAGCACAATCAGCCAAAAGCGACCACATTCCTTAATTTCAAATTTTCTTTCTATAAAAAAAGAAAAACCGATGATTCGTTCAAAAACTTGAAACCACCATTCGCATCTCGATCGCTTCCTTTTTCAAAACTAAACCCACCCTTATTAAATTAAGACTACACTTAAAAAATGGGACGGTCTGAGTACCTATAACTCCACCTTAGATGAATAACTTACCTTTGATTAGAGGGTAATGGTAAAATCTCAAATCGTTTAATGTTTTATCCTTTTTAAAATCTTACTCCAATTGATTATTCCATAACTTTGAATCCTCATGTCATTCAGTCTTATGAATTGTCAGCTATAGTACTGTCAAATCATGTTTTATAAACTTAACAGGGCTTTCTTCATCACTCGCTTCATACAATCGTAGTTCCAATTTCATTTGAATGTTAAGCAACCAAAGTCCATGAAATTTTGCAGACATATTCTAGAAACTAATATTTGTGTGTGTGGTGTTTTAGATTTTCTAAAAATATGAAGTTTTAAAATTACAGGGGCTCAAAGATTTGTATGAAAATTTTTAAGACCGCGTAACTTTGAAACCAAATATTTTAACAGAAATCTGGAAAACCACAGACATAGATATTAGTTTCTAGAATATGTCTGCAAAATTTCATGGACTTTGGTTGCTTAATATTCAAATGAAATTGGAACTACGATTGTATGAAACGAGTGACGGAGAGAGCCCTCTTAAGAGGGATTTTATTTTATACAGAAATAGTTTGACTTTCATTTGAATACTAACGAATCAAACTTAATAAAATTTATTCTATGCGTTCTAGGAATATGGTCGACTGTGGTTTTCCAGATTTCCGTTAAAATATTCAGTGTCAAAGTTACACGGTCTCAACAATTTACAGACAAATTTTTAAACCCGTGTAATTTTAAATTTATTTTTACGGACAACTGTAAACCACAGATATAGATATCAGTTTTTAGAACCAGTCTACAAAATTACATCGAGTTTGATTGGTGAATATTTGGTGGTTGAATATTTATTTGAAAATCAAGCTACGTCTTGCGAGTGACGGAGAGTGCCCCCTCATAAGTAATGGATATTCCATTCCATTCATGTGATAAAGTCGATAGTTATTCGTCTATGGCAGCCGAAGAAAAAATTTAGCGACACAGAAATCGTGAAATCATGTTTCAATTAAAAAGAAATGACCTATTTAAAATAGACGAATTTGGTAAGGCACAAAATAAATATACGAAACAGTTTTTGCGTAATAATTTTTATGTTTCAGACCAGACCTGAGTTTATTTAGATTTTTCTCATTTCCAAACTAAGATTTTTTAGATTTTTTAGACTTTGCTCAGACCTAAGCTTCAGTTAAAACGAGACGGTTTTATGTCAGCAGTATAGCGCTATCTCGTTTTAACGGTGTCTTAAGTCTAAGCTAAGTCAAAGTGCGCTCTTTAGATCTAAACCTTACTCTGCCACGAATCAAACTCGGGCTTCACACTTGAGGCCACAACGCACATCGTTGCACCAAAACTTTTTAATTTATAATACGCAAAAATTATTGCCATATACGTATATTTATTTTGTACCATTTTCGCATAATACTTTAGAAAATTACCCTTAAAATTATCAAGGAACCAAACAAACTTTTGTGTCATGACGCGACAGAAAGGATTTGAGACATACATTGTGTATCGTGCACACTAATCTGTCGTTGCGTTCTACCACGTTGACTCTCCAGGCGCGCTTTAATTGGTCAAGCCAGATTCCGTTGCGTCACAACGCAGTGGTTTGTTATTAACTTTGACAGCTACAATACAATGCGATAATTGCAATAATCACTTCCGGTCGAAACTATTTAGCTTTTGGATAAAATACGATTAAAGCAGACTACCGCATATCAAACCAACAGCTATAGCGACGATAGCTTTACTATAACAATCAGTTTAGTCATCATTCGGTGCTAGGGACGCAGGTTATTAACAACAGAAATATTTATTTCTTTATACCTTACACTTAAAATATTTTAAAACTAGTTGCAAAAACTAAACTACAATTTCTGTGTCAATGTAATCATACGACAAAAATATTTTGTGTGTTTTTATAACGATAAAATATTAGGAACTATTCTTTATAATAAATTCAATATTAGAAGCGACCTAAGCGAAGTGTAGACGTATATAGTTAGGTATATTAAATTTTATGTCCTACAGTTACCAAATAGTAGAAATTTTACGTGGCGCACGTGTGGCAGCACTGACGATTGTCTACGCAATGGTAGAATCATTTTATTATTACTAACCAGGTTCAAAAGGTCTAGAACCCAGAGTCGTAAAACCAGTTAAATACCAATTTAAAAAAAAAACTCGATCTTATAAATATCGGTTTAATGTTTATGTTAAGAATAGCTTTTTTTTATTATTATTAAAATAATAATATTAAGCATTTGAAAGCTTTTCTAAGTTTGGTTGAATATATATAGTTAGGTTTGGTTAAAGAACATTGTTCTTTTATTTAAAAATAATTTCATCCATCTATAGAAATTATTAAAATGGCCACACCCGCGCCACATAAACGATTATTTAAAAAAAAAAAGCGTAATTACAAACTAGAAAAATTAAAAATAAGAAAACACACCCTAAATAACTCTTTTTTATATTTAATGCAATATACAGATTAAAAATTGCCTTTTGCGAAATTCAAATTATCCAAATCAAATCGAAAAAAAACTGAATCAACTCTTTTCCTCCACTGTTTGCCCGCAAAGATATCATAAACGTTTTATTCGCTAATTAATTTATAATATGAAAATAAGTTTTATTTAGCTACATTAGGTACATTATTTAATAATTATATTGTAACTTATTATTACTAAGATATATTTTTGTCAACATTAATTAAATTTTACATAAAACATTAGCTTAACTTTAGCAAAGACTAAACTTCATGCCATTTTTTTATACAGTGAAAAGCGTTAATTACAATAGGTAGTTACTCCTAAATTAAATTTTGACACTAAATCTGTCTAAATTTAGTTTAAAAAAAAATTGAAATTGCGTTAAATGACAGTATTTTGGAAAAAATCTATATTACAATTTCACTAAAAAAAAACTATAAACTGACTATTTATTATTTTACTATCACTGAATTTTAGAGCTTTAATTAAAAGCTTATTTTTTTAATTTAGTTACCTATACTCTTAGTACGAGTTAACATCTCTGAGACTTTGATGGTTTTCGTTTTCGACAAAGTTTATTGAGAAATTCTTTTCAAAACTTAACTCGTTCTAGGGGTAATCTACGTTTACGATATTTTTGGCGGGAATAAGTCATGTTTGATGATTCAACATTTTTTCATATTTAGGTATCTTGCAGTATGATGTAATTATGCAGAGTATGATATAATTCAAATGGCAATCGTCATTGAAGGTGACAGCAACTGTCAAATATGATGCTTGATTAACTTGTAATCATGTTATTATACATTTTTAATTATATTTGAAAATATTAAATTCTACTTTTTTTTTGGATTTCATTCGAATAATTTTATTTTTCACCGCACCCATAATTCCTAAATCTCGTACACGATACAGTTAAACGATCGTATTGAGCAAGTTAGTGTTATTATTTATAACGTAAAAGAGAAAAAGAAAATAAAGATTACATATCTATATTTAGTATATCATGAACAATTATATATTTTTATTTATTTATTCATTTTATTATATCTATGGTATACAGTAGTATTTTACACATATCACCAGTCCATAAAAGCAAAAAAAAAAATAGGTATCTATGGTTTTGTGGGCATATTTTTTATAATGAATGCAATTAAAAAAAAAAAAAATTGCCATGCATATTATGTATCATAATATGAGGAAAAACGTTTTATGTTTACACAACGATATATAATTTTTAGCGTATTAGACCTTTATTTATCTATTTCAATAAGAAAGTGAAAACTTAAAGACATTTAGTTCTGTCCAATTACAGAAACAATAGAAAATCTATTGAACAGATAATCACGAACCGACTAAATAAGAATGTAATATTCTGTCCTGTTCTTACTGAAATAGATAAAAAGAGATGCACATAACTCAAAATTTTTAAATACGACTTATTTAAAATATTTAAAAAAAAGTTTCGTTTTTGTATACTGAAACGGACCAATCAATTTCGACCATCAAAAAGAGTACAATTGTACCTACTTTGAATAAATGATTTTGACTTTGACTTTGACTTTGAAATTCACACATACATATTTAGGCAGCGTGCACTTTTCTACCAATCTAGTTCAAACTTCTCGCCCTTGCTTAGGCTATCAATAATTCCAAAAGTAATATAATCATCAGTCAGAATTGGCATTGTTTTAAACGAATATTAAAAAAAAAAAAAATGTTTTAAACCACTATGATTTAATCAGTAGCCGGTAAATAGAATAACTTTTTCATATGCAATGCTGCCTTTTGTATTTATATGACGTAGTAGTATGAAACTTTCATAATACACTAAATACGAATACAATCTTTAGCTAATTGACTAAAGAAACAAATGCCGGATTTAAACTTAAATTTATATCTAAAAAAAACAATAGTGACAAATTATTATTATGGATATTTTTAATTGAAACCATTATGACTAAATAGGAACTAAAATATTTATCGTGAACTCAGCGTCCGATTTCTTTTATTAGTGGGATTAGAATCGGTTTTTTTAGACTGTCTCTTTTGAAATTACTTGACTTCAGTTAAAACTATGCATAGTTACTATAGAAACCGATTATAATCATATTGTTAGGCGCGCAAGGACGGTTAAACTGCATGCGTTATTTATATGGCAATGTATATGAGTGTATATAAATTTGTGTGTGAATGTACAAGCAACAATGTTAACGTTCAACTTTGTATAATAAATCCGAGCGGTTATTTGACCAGCCGATTATATAACCATGCGCCTAGCCTTACTATAGTTAAAATCGGTTTCTATAGTATCATTACACAGTTTTATAACAATCGAAGTCCAGTTATTGCAAAAAAGAAAGTGGTTCTAGAAAACCAATGCAAATCGGTTCTAAAAACCCAATTTAACCGTTTTTCGAAATATCGGTCGTATATAAAACTGAGTCAAAGGCCCCTAAGATCACTTGCGGCGATCCAGTTTTTAAATAAGAGTTTTGTATTGAGACAAAATTGATCTCTTGTTTCAAAATTTCAGAAATCAGCCTTTTCAGGAATAACTAAAAAATCTACTGGCCGATTTACGTAGTAACCAAAATAAATGACAAAGATTTTGCAAAATCGGTTACGATTGGCAACCGTTTTGTTTCATTGGCTATTGGTGATAATATTTGTGCTAGAGCATATTAAAACGGATTAACCATATTAGTTTCAATTAAAAAATAGGCTCTTTTATAATAAATTTGTGTGCATCAGTTGTGTCATCATAATCATAATAATATATTAATAAGTGGCAGTATAATTTAAGAGCGGACGCCATACTGTTTGGGTTATTAAAATCTTATCACACATGATTTAACAAAGGAAATATGAACAGAACCTTCCTTTTTTGGAAATCGGTTAAAAATGCGTGGGAATTTTTTGAAACATTCGTAACATAATAGTCTGATTTTGTGAAAAATACTAATAAATGTTGCATTGGCAAAGTACGATAGCAAACTTATTTATTAATCGGTCCGGTAACCGATTTTTGTGATGGACCAATGAACAAATAAATTAATTATTAATAAAATCAGTTTTGTTCCTAACTTTTAGCATGATATTATTCTAATCATATTTATTTATACTTCGATGGATCAATTAAAATCGGCTAGTGCAAAATCACTGAATTTAATAATTTTAAATCATCAATCATCATGTATACAAAAATAATAGCAAACAATTTAATTTGATTTTCCTATTCCTACCAAGAAAACATCTACAATGATTGTGTGATGGAAGGTGTCGAGACCCGCATCAATGATGAAGACGGGGCAGAGAGAAGTGATAAAATTTTAACAATACATTACATAGTCCGCAATACGATACACAGTCAAAATACATCGTTTAAACAATTTTAATCGTACAAAAAAATACATATAGTGCTGCACGAAAAAAAGATATTTTTTTTTACAATTTTTTCTACAAAATATGCATATAGCCAGTCTTTGCGGCGTTTCAACGCCTACACGAAGTGCTTTTTTTAACAATTTGACTATTTTTCAACTGAAATTTACAATCTGTACTCTTATAGCCAAAATTAATAATCTATCTCTAATCTGTCTAGAAGTTAGGTACTTCGCAATGTAGTTAAAAGTTCTATACAAGCTGAAATTTTGATGGTTGTTAACAATAATAAGTATAAAATTATTAGAATCAAAATTGAAAAATTTGCAATCGAGAAAAATAAAACTCGAAAGAGACCTCGAACCAATAGTAATACCGCGTGCGTGCAGGCTAGTTTATACCGTGTCACTACGCGCGAGAGCTTATTTTGCTCTAAACATTTTCACTTTATCGGCAGCGTGTACTTACCTACTATTTACGTTATGTCTAGTGAATTACCACTGTTTCTCACGCGTTCTAGTTGATGATATTTTTTTTTTATTTTTTTCCAAAAAAAAAAGCAACTGTCTATTTATTAAATTTAACTCTATGTTTTAAACATTTTCACTTTATCGGCATCGTGGTTTGAATGGATGCACCTATCCTGCTACATACTATTTTCGTTATGTCTAGTGAATTACTACTGTTTCTCACGTGTTCGAATTGATTTTTAATTTTTTGAAAAAGAAAAAAACCATGTTTCGATAGTACTACCGAAAGCAAATCGTTGGGAAAACAACCATTAAAATTTCAGCTTGTATAATTTCTTTGACAAATAACAATTGCGCAGCAACATATTGGAAACATTCCAGATAAATACCTATTATTAATTTTGGTCGTTTATTTAACACTTTTGAAATTTTCAACAATGAAAATTTAAAGGCAACAGAGAATTTTGTTGCAAGTAGTTAATGTCAAATTAGTTGCAAAAAAAGTTATTACGTCCAATTAAAAATCGTCAAGTTTAGATATTTTATGTTGGCAATTTTACATACTGTGATTCGTATTAAACGGATGCTATGAGCAATGCAAGATGCAAAGTGCGTACGCCATCTTGAATATTTGCTGTGTCATAACTTATATTGACTAGCAATTTTAAGGAACTCATCGCTTCATAATCAAAGTAGGGATTGTAAATTTCAGTTTTCACAATGATGATTATTAACAACTGTACAATTTATTTTTTCATATTTTTGAAAAAAAAAAAACAAACAAAATCAAGAAATTCATCGAGACAAATATATACAGGTAGAGTTTTGAAAAGGGATTTCTATGGCAGCTTTCATAACCATTATATGAAGATTTCTTAGAAATCCACCTAGATATTTGGATACATTTCAAAAACTCACACATGACAGGAACAATTCAATCAGTGTGTAAATACAATATGTATGTATGTATGTATGTGTTTATATAGAAAACTATATGATTTTGATGACAGTGACTTTGTGTTGTATACAGGGCTTAAACTTAATTGAGAAAACTATACCTATGTAAACACTCATACCTATGTGACGTTTCGTCTCAACGACAGAGACAACGCTCTACGAAACCGTTATCTCTTTCTAAAGTTCAGTACAGTGTTGTACAGAGCCTTTTCACTTCATAAAAGCTGAGTCAATTTTTTACTCCTGCATATTTATTTAGCTTTGAGTTTTCTTGTGTTCTTCTACAATATAAAGAAGCGTTGCTTTTCTATCCTTTGTTAAA
The DNA here is from genome assembly GCF_905333055.1 of Maniola jurtina. Classification (NCBI taxonomy): domain Eukaryota; kingdom Metazoa; phylum Arthropoda; class Insecta; order Lepidoptera; family Nymphalidae; genus Maniola; species Maniola jurtina. The sequence goes on from NC_060056.1 coordinate 3,912,173, forward strand.
ACTATCAAGTTAAAACTATAACCTATATTTTTTTGATTTTTTCTTACACAATTATGTGACAAAATTTAATTTAATGGTCATTTCATTTATAATATAGACCTATAAATTTAAAGCATAATTTAGACCTACGATATGCTCCTTTTTTTGAATTGTCAAAAAATGTTTAGATGTCAACTTTTTGGCTGATCTCTATAGAACATACTTTAACTTTGCTCAGACTTAATTTTCAGTTAAGGGGCAAGCGACGGGTCTGCCCGCGAAATCAAATTTAATTTGGTTTTTCGCAATTTGTAAACTAATACGACAAAGTAGGCTTATGGCATTCTAGTTGCGACAGTGGCAGTTTCATTTCCAGGTGTTTATATAAAAATCTTTACTTGATAAGGCCCAGTTTAAGAAATTAGCTCTAGTATCGACTAAATTGTGAGTTACAGTCGATACTAGAGCTAATTTCTTAAACTGGACCCTTTCAAGTAAAGATTTTTACATAAATAGGTGGGGATAATACTGTTACTGTCGCAAATAGAATGTCATAATCCCCCTTAAACAATATAAGCTGTCTTGTTTTAAGTTTGAGTAAAATCAAAGTGTGTTCTATAAAGACTTAATAAGAAAGTGATAATATACACACTGATTGTAAAGCTCTGTCTTTTGTTTAGATTTATTTCGTATTTTTTATGAGTTACATGCATTTCATTGCAAAAAAAAACATTGGTTATAAGTTCAACGTAAAATTTTCACAAAAATCATGGAACTTTAAGTATAATGCATGTTTTTGGTCGAATCTGTATGGGTAAGTCAGCTGTAAAGTATACAATGATTACTTACTATGCTGACTCTTGGCCACCAACACTGAAAACTGTACTGGTGGGCGTTGCGACGACGAACCGTTTCTAAAGACCGTTTCGTTCTGCGATGGTGAAACCGTTTTTACATCCTGGGTAACACAGTCTTCGTTGCACAAACCAGTATTCGAATAATTTGGTGCGATTTTTTATTTTAAGCCTAAGAAAATACAGTCGAGAGTGAATTGATGCAATGATACGCGTCGTCGCTAATAAAGAACGGTTGTCGTTGCGACTGGTTCGAAGACGGCTTAAAAGCCATCTTCAAACCAGTTGCAACGACGATCGTTTTCTGCAACCGTTTTCGTCGTCGGGAAAACGGTTGCGTTTCGTCCGTCAAAAATGCGACAACGACCCACCACTAGAAAACTGCACAGCAATTAATATGGTATAATGTGGTATTATAATCGAAATAAAACTATTTATAATTTCATTTCGGACCTGCGATTTTTGCAAAAATACACTATGAATTTTAACTTCCCAGAAAGAACCCAGCTTTCGAAAATCATTATAATGCATGATGATATAACTAAACGTAAATTCTTTACCACTTAATTAAAAATTTAACAAACCTTCAAAATTCCTATCTAGTTTTTTTTATATCTGTGATCTATGGTAATGCTGTCAAAAAAAAAATACGAAATAAACCCTTGTCTATGACTCGATCGCGCAGTGAGTGTTGCCACTTTATAACCTTAAATATCTACCAAAAAGCATTACCTAATCAAACCTTATCAATTAAATTTTTTATTCGTACAAGACCCAAGTCCCAAGTGCAAGTTTCCGCGTTAGAACTCGTCACGAATTTAGCGCTTTATGACAAGTTTGATAGTATACCTTATCCACGGAGAGAAGTTAATAAGCGCTCTCTTAGTTACGTAATCCGCCTCAGGAAGGTCCAAAGTCATTTGCGGGAATGGGTATAATCTTTTATAACAAAATTCCTCAGCTAATTTTGGACTTGCCTTTACACAGGTTCAAAAATCTATTAAAAATATGCTCCTGAGAAAAGCATATTATACTATCGAAGATTATGTAAATGATAAAAGAGCGTGGATTTGACCTGCAATTCGCTCCAGCAATGCGCGGGATTTCAATTGCTTTTATACGTGGCATAATATTGTATATTAAACCTTTGAAAAGAGCAACCGCCGAGTTTCTTGCTGGTTCTTCTGGGTAGGAAAGGCATTCCGAACCAGTGGTAGATGCTTTTGACGATTCAAAAGAACTTGCAAAAGTCTAATTGAATAAAAATATTTTGAATTTTGAATTTTTGAATCCCATACAAATGACAAAGAAAAAAAGTCATTGAGCATTACCCATTTGGAGTGACCAACCAATCACAAACGAAATATGTTTTCCATACTATTTTCCGTGAATAGAGTAGTACGGAAAACAGGCTCGTTTGTGACTGGTTGGTCACTCAAAATGGTTAACACCTTCTACTTTTGACTTTGTCATTTGTATGGGATAACGTAAAGGAGAGAGCCCTATATTAACTTCTCTCAGTGGATAGAGCATAGGTACTTTAACTTTTGCATTTTACTACGCAACATAACCAGTGATGTAAGAATATACATAACATAGGTGATTTTTTTTTTGCAACACGTGAAAATAAGTTTTGTCATACACACGCCATGTCTAATGGTGAATTTTTTCGCAAAACTTACACTCGAGTCTTTAGTCACATATTTTATTATTATAGGCTAAGACCTGGTCACTATTTCGTTACGACTGAGTAGTTAAATATATATTATATGATGTATTTATATTACATGTCAAAAATATATATGGATACATACAGTGTTTATATTAGGTACATATTATATTATGGTAGTGTCGTTATTACATATATTTGCTTAGGCTAAATCGATCGTGAAGACTATAACGGCTTAGCTTTTTTTTTTGCTTATTGTCGATGCGTACAAGCTGTAACAAAAAAAAATACGTCAAATTTTTTTTTAAATCAGGTTCTGCAAAGCATCAAAATTGTTTAGTTTAACAGTGGTAGTGATTGAGATGGCAAGTAAATTTTACAGTATTCTCATCTTTTTCTTATCTATGCAATAAGAAAAGGACACTTATTTTAATTCAAAACTGTCAAACCTCAAGTCTGATGGAAAGTAAATTTTAGACTAATTCGCATCTTTTTCTTATCAATGCAATAAGAAAAGGACAGACACACTTATTTTAATATAAAACTACCGGGATAAAAAGTTGCCAGTGTCAATTTCCAGGATGCAAGCTACCTCTGTACCAAATTTCATATTTATAAACGGTTAAACGGATGGGCCTTTAAGAATCCTGTGGGAACTCCTTGATTTTCCGGGATAAAAGTAGCCTATGTCCTTCCTCGGGATATAAGCTAACTCTGTACCAAATTTCATCAACGAACGACGAATTTGACGAAACTTGGACGCGCTTGACAGAAACTCAGCGTGGACATCATCTAGTACTTAATTTAAAAAAAAAGCATTAAAGATGTCTTACCTAGGCTTCACATAAGAACCAAGCCTGCAATCCCGGGCGGCCGCACTCCCAAAACGTAACCAGTCAGTCACACAGCAATTGGACACCAACCGGTCCCCAGCCAGCCACCAACTGATCACCAGCGGGTTACTAACCGGTCACCAGCGAGTTACTAACTGGTCACCGATCCAATCGCAAAAAGAAACCGGTTACGAAACAGGTCACACGAAGGATTATTTATCACACACTTAAACTTCACTAAAGTTTTTTTAAAAGTTTCCGTTTTTTTATTAACGCTGTAATTATTTATTTATATTTATATCATAATAATTATATATAAAATGCACTTTTTTTTCCTTTCACGTTTTTTTTTGTATTAAGTAAGTAACCACATACATTCACAAAGATAGTTTTTTTTGTTTGTTTATATATTTATGTACAGTGTTCGTTTTCTTGGTTTATTTGTATGTATGTATGTTTGTCACGTCTACTGCGTTTTGGTGGCGACCTGCGTCGTCAGCTCGGTCGGGGCGGCCTCGGGTTTCGCTTTCTGTTGTTTTGCTGTACAAAAAAAAACCAAAATCATTTTTTTATTTCACACAGGCCTTCTTCACAGTAATGTGGAGTAAAAGTTGCATCACAAAAAAAAAACCGGCCTCGGTGCGCGAGTCAGACTCGCGCACCGAGGGTTCCGTAATCGAGTATTACTAATTCTTTGGATAAATCAAAAACTATTATGCATAAAGATAAATAAAAATCTCTTTTAGAATGTACACTGTACAGGTAAAGCCCTTTCATATGATACTCCACTTGGTAGTTATCTTACTTTGAAAATTGAAACACATTTTAATTATTTTTCTTGTGTTGTAACTACAAATTCAGTTTTCGGATTTTTTCGCGTACTTGTGCTGTAAGACCTACCTACCTGCCAAATTTCATTATTCAACGGGAAGTACTCTATAGGATTTCTTGACAGACACGACAGACGGACAGACAGACAGACAAACAGACAGACAACAAAGTGCTCCTATAAGGGTTACATCACAGAAAAAAATATTAAAATGTGTTTCAATTTTCAATATATCAAGTGGGGTATCATATTATGAAAGGGCTTTCTTTACCTGTTCATTCAAAAATATTTTGTTTATTTTTATGCATCCGATAATTTTTGATTTGTCGTGCAAAATGGCGAAAATAATAGTGGAGTGCGGAACCCTCGGTGCGCGAGTCTGACTCGCACTTGGCCGGTTTTTTAAGCTATGCCCTTCAAAGGTATGCCACAGACGAGTGCTAGAGCGATACTTACGTCTAGGTCGTGAGTTGGCGATGACGCTCTGCGCTCCGCACGAGCCGGCTCGCCCGCGATTGTTTGAGGGGTTTCCAGAGTTGCCGGTTGGCCGACTGTCGAACAATAACATATTACTTTAGCGATATAGTACAGTTTTTTTCTCTCTCTCGTCTGGCTTTACAAAGATTAGCCAATGTCAAGTTTGTAGTTATTTGTAACAAGTTAGTTAAACTATACAAGTATGGACCCCGTCTGTGCCGGCGCTCGCCGACACACGCACGGCACCCCCTTAGAGCGCTTTCCAGTCAGTTTTAACAACAAAAAAAACACTTCAAAAAGGCAGAGCACGCCCGCCAGCTAACACCAACACAGACGAAGTCCATAGTACAATTTGTACAACTCAATCATCACACTTCACACTAATATTATAAAGGCGAAAGTTTGTGTGTATGTTTGTTCCTCCTTCACGCAAAAACTACTGGACGGATTTGGGTGAAATTTGGAATGGAGGTAGATATTATCCTGGATTAGCATATGGGCTACTTTTTATCCCGGAAAAGCAGAGTTCCCACGGGATTTTTAAATAAACCTAAATCCACGCGGACGAAGTCACGGGCATCAGCTAGTGTACTATAAACTTGCAATGCCAAGTACTATCAAAATTCAAAATTCAAAATATCTTTATTCAATTAGACTTTTAAAAGTTCTTTTGAATCGTCAAAAGCATCTACCACTGGTTCGGAATGCCTTTCCTACCGAGAAGAACCAGCAAGAAACTCGGCGGTTGCTCTTTTCAAAGATTTGATATACAATATTATGCCATGTATAAAAGCAAGTTATCTTTTCTGTTTTCTTGATGCGTCTTAACGCAAGTAGAAGTAGGATACGTGTAGGCGGTCCATGGCTCAGTAGAAATTGATGGTCAGAATTTTCTCGTACGATGCCGTAAGCGATGAAATTTTTGCGTCGCGTCAGAAGCTCTTCAATGACACAAGTGTAAATTAAAAGTTTATAACACCCCCGACAAGTGAAGGTTACAGTAACTAGAAAAGAGCTGATAACTTTCAAACGGCTGAACCGATTTTCTTGGATTATAGCTAAGAACACTCACGATCAAACCACTTTTCAAACAAAAAAAAAATAATTGGTTATCTGTAAAGTCGGTTTACTGACGTTAGTTGAACGTGACAACAAAGGCCGATTGTGCTTCTTTGTCGCTCGTTCCGCGCTCTCACTTCAAGCCTTACATGGAACGCCTCAGAGCGAGGTAACGCCGCATGAGTCATGTTTTTCGTGCGTGCAGCCGGCTCTATCGAATTATAAGACGTTGTCACGTCAAAAACTAAATGAAATCGGTTCATTAGTTTAGGAGCTACGATGCCACAGAGAGATACACAGATACACGCGTCAAACTTATCTTCCCCCCTCTTTTTGGGTGGGGGGTTAAAACTCACGTGAAGTTGTTCCTATAGCCTTGCGCCTGGCTGCGCTCGCTCTCGGAGACGGAGCGGTGCCGGTCGTAGGGCCTGGCGTGGGGCCCGCGGCCTGCGCCGGACGGGCCTTGCGAGGCCAGGAGTTCATTCAGTTGGGGCTACGAACAAAGGATTTTATAGGTATTAGTTTTTTTTTTATAAAAAAGCATATTAGCCATGCTAATCATGACTAATACTCCCCTTTCCCCTCCAATTAAGCGTAAAGCTTGTGCCAGGAGTGGGTACGACAATAGTGCAATGGGCAGGCAGACAGACAGACAGTCAAACAAAGTGATCCTATAAGGGTTCCATTTTTCTTTTTTAGGTACGGAACCCTAAAAATTGTAATAAACTTATTTGCAGCTCAAATACTCATCATCCTTCATCATACTTCATCTTCCTTTGTATCGTCCTTCTGTCTGTATTTTTTTTATTTTACTGTAATCCTGGTGATACAAATAAAGATTAGCAAGAAACAGTTAAAAATTATTTTGCTATAATCCGCCAACAGAAAAAATCTGTATGGTCAAACATGCAGTTACAAGCTAAGCACCGCTTACCTCCCCAACCAAGCAATAAAGCCAAGTTCCCAAGCAAGCACTGCCACCACCACACAAGACTGGTGTCTTGACTGGTGACTGGTTGGGGAGGTAAGCGGTGCTTAGCTTGTAACTGCATGTTTGACCATACAGATTTTTTCTGTTGGCGGATTATAGCAAAATAATTTTTAACTGTTTCTTGCTAAACATGAACTTCCGCAAAGTAACGCCTGATTCTATCCAATAAATAAAGATTATTATAATACCTCTAGCACCCGGAAGTCTTCGATGCTCTTGAACTTGGCGAGATGCGCCTGCAGCTTGGGATCCACCTGCAGGGCTCCCGCGTGCTTGTAGTACTTGAGGAACGCCCAGAACTTTTCTATGCCGTACAGCTGACCTGGAGACAGTAATAATTATTTGTAAAACTCTGTTAGTGCGAGTGAAGATCGCGCAGCGCCATCTATGTTGTTCGGTGTGAGTTTCTGTGCAATATCTGTAGATCTTCTGTAGGTCAGGGTGATGACGATGAGGTCAACAAGAGCAATTGATAATAAATACCCCCAGACCATACGCTGGTCCCGACACAAAACCAAGACCTCAAAACCCTAAGCGTCGTTCTCCGTGCCCCACGCCACCAACGAGCTCATTTGTGACGAGGGCCTTACCCTCGTCTTGAGCTAGGTCAAACAGAGAAAGCGCCTGGTGTAAGTTGCTGTGGTGGCCACCACAGCACCACCACCACCACCACCACACACACCAGGCGCTTTCATAGTCAGCCAGAGTTTCCGGAAAAACCCGAGTTACCGAAGCATTTATGTTCGGTGCGGAAGTATTCATGTCTTGAATATAGCAATAAATAGGTCGCTCTCGGAGCCGGTGTTATTAAACTTGGAACTTGTGGATGATACTCCATAGAGAAAATTCTATCAATGTGATTGAGGATCGCGCAGCGCCATCTAGTTTTTTCATTGTGAGTTGTTTGCGCGTGGAAGGTAGATACTAGATATAAGTCCTTACCCTTTTCGTAGTCAGCGAGAGTTTCGGCCTGGAAGTGCTGGTAGAGCTCGGGGCGGAACTTGCGCTCCAGCCCGTACGAGAAGAAACGGAACAGACACTCCAGTCCGTAGCGGAACCCGGCCGCAGCGTCCTCGTTCGCAAGCGTCCTACAACACATGACAAATTAATTAGGGTTCCGTACCAAAATAAAGAAAGAAAGAAAACTTTTTATTTGATCACTACATCACATTACAATACAATATATCTTAAAACTAATTGAATGTAAAATAAAAACTAAATAGTAAATAGAATCCTGAGCGTAGCGAGGGATTCAAAGGCACGAGCGCAAATAAATTTGCAGCCGTGGGAAACAACTTTTCATCCCACTAGCGAGGAAAACACTAGTATGCAAGAAAACAAGAAAATTTCTTTGGGAATGTTCAGAATTTTCATAATTTAACGAACTTCAAGTCTGTTTTATTCAGTGAAGCTGACACTGAGTAGGTGTTGTTTAATTCATAAATTGTTCCAAAGGGTTACTAATACCTAACGCGTTTCTGAATGTTTCTATAGAGGTTTTTTTTTTTTTTTAATATTTAATTTTATGTTTTTATTTTAATAGAAACATAAAATTTAGTTGCCATCTCTATAGATGTTCACTTTATTTTTGTCCCGTGACGTTATGGTGGCACCATTGAAAATCACACATTAATAAATCTCACGGAATAAAGCAAATAAAGCAATGGTACCAACATCACGGCAGGGGACAAGTTATAGTGAACGCGGCGTAGTTCTTGAAGTTCGAATTTTAAATGACCCACGCCAGTTAAAATGGTCTTTTCCACGCAGATTTCGAAGGACAAAAAAGCCTTTTCGAGCTAGTAAGATGAAAAAGTATAATATAATTACCTGAATTCGTTGTACATATTCCTGTTGAAATGGTCCCGCAGGAAGAACGACCAGAAGCGAAACAGTGTGTTCATCTCCTGGGACTGCCCGATACCAAGCTTCGCGCGCTCTGAGGACAACGTTTAATATTAAAAAAAAAGGCCAAGTGCGAGTCAGACTCGCGCACCGAGGGTTCCGTACTCGGGTATTTTTTCCGACATTTGGCAGGATAAATCAAAAATGATTGTGCATAATAATAAATCAAAATCTGTTTTAGAATGTACAGGTAAAGCCCTTTCATATGATACCCCACTTAGTATGGTCATCTTTTTTTGAAAATTGAAAATACTAATTATTTTTTTATAAACACATTTTAATTTTTTTACTGTGATGTAACCACAAATTAACGATTTTCGGATATTTTCATTTACTTGTGCTAAAAGACCTACATAGCTACCTGGAAAATTTCATGATTCTAGGTCAACGGTAAGTACACTATAGGTTTTCTTGACAGACGGCAACGGACGGACAGGCAGATAGACAGACAACAAAGTGATCCTATATCTTTTAGGGTACGGAACCCTAAAAATGGTAGCACTGTAACATAGATGGCGTACCTGAGGTACGGAACCCATAAAAAAAATTGGTTGTCTGTAAAGTCGGTTTACTGACGATAGTTGAACGTGACAACAAAGGCCGATTGTGCTTCTTTGTCGCTCGTTCCGCGCTCTCGCTTGCACTTCAAGCCTTACATGGAACGCCTCAGAGCGAGGTAACGCCGCACGAGTCATGTTTTTTCGTGCGTGCAGCCAGCTCTATCGAATTATAAGACGTTGTCACGTCAAAATGGCGTACCTTTGAGACACCGCGAGTAGTATTTGTGGTAGGCCTGCTGGGTGAAGTGGTTCTCGCGCAGCAGGCCGTGGCTGGGGTGGTGGAACACCGGCAGCGACTGCGGCACCGAGCCGCACGAGGAGCCCAGCGTGGGCGACGTGCCCAGAGACGACCTGGACGACAATATAGCGTTAAAGTTACCAAAGACAAGAGAGAAGAACATGTTTAATCCCACGGGCTTGGTTAATTGTTAAGCTAGAAATAAGTATCTCCTAACACAGGTTAAGTGATGTTTGTCATATTAAAACAATTATGGGTTTAAGGCCTGAAATACAAGTTTATTTATTTTATTTTATTTAATCTACACTAATTCTAGATGATGCCGGTGACTTAGTCAGCGTGGATTTAGGTTTATTTAACAACCGTGGGAACGCTTTGCTTTTCCGGGATAAAAAGTTGCTTATGTCCTTCCCCGGGATGTAAGCTAGCCCTGTTCCCATAAAAATCTGTTGAGCCATAAAAAGCTAGCAGACAGACAGACACACACTTTCGCATTTATAATATTAACTAGGATTGTATATTAACGATATTCGGATAACGAAAGTATTTGTTTGTCCTTCCTTCACGCCCTAACTAAGCCACCAATCGACTCGATTTTTGACAGAGATAGTTGAAAGGACGGAGAGTACCATAAGCTACTTTTTATCCTATTGGATTCTTAAAGTTTCAAAAGTAACCGATTTATAAGCGGTTAAAGAAACTTTATTCTCATTAAGAATTAATAATTCACTTAAATGAGAAAGAATATTACAAAACAATAGGTATCTTTAGCTCATTTCACACTATGATACATATATTATGAAATTTGGTAGCTTGCATCCCAGAAATTGATATAGGCAACTTTTATCAAGGAAAATCAAAGCGATCCCACGGGATTTTTATAAAACAAAATCCACGCGGACGAAGTCGCGGGCATCGCGTAGTTCGCAATAGAAATTTCACTCACCCGGCGCTGTCGCGGTGCTGTCTCCTGTGCTCGCGAACATCCATGATCCATCCCACGTGGTGTTCCACCGGTGGGTTGAGGCTGTGGCGGGTCTTGTGCTTTCTGCTGCTTCTGTATACAAATACATTGATTTTCAAATACAATCTACTTTTTAGGGGTTCCGTACCTCAAAAGGAAAAACGGAACCGTTATAGGATCACTTTGTAGTATGTCTGTCCGTCTGTCTGTCTGTACTCTGTCATGTCTGTCAAGAAAACCTATAGGGTACTTCCCGTTGACCTATATTTTAGGTCCTAGAATAATAAAATTTGGCAGGTAGGTAGGTCTTATAGCACAAGTAAAGGAAAAACCCGAAAACCGCGAATTTGTGGTTATATCACAAAAAAAAAAACATTTGTTCATTGATTATGAACAAATAATAATAATTAGTACATATTTTCAATTTTCAAAATAAGATAACTATACCAAGTGGGGTATCATATGAAAGGGCTTTCTTTGTAAATTCTAAAACAGACTTTTGTATACTTTTATGCATAAAAGTTTTTGATTTATAATACAAAATGTCGGAAAAATACCCAAGTACCTAACCTTCCGTGCCTGAGTCTGACTCGCATTTGGCCGGTGTTTATGTAATCTTTCTGGAAAACAATATTTTCACTATTGTAATTTCGATTTCACAGTACTGAAAGTAGCTTGCTAAGCAATTTGCTTTTTACAACTATCAACGAAGCTTGTGACATCTCTATACATCAACTCACATGACGTCAGTGGCGTGCGGGTCCTTGTTGGCGGCGTAGAAGCGCGCCGTGCGTCGCGGCCGCTTCATCTTGCCGCCCGACTCTGCTTGCTGCTCGACCTGCTGACAAAAACATACTTGTATTGCACTATTGTTGTACCTACTCCTAACACAAGCTTTACGCTTAGTTGGAGGGAAAAGGGGAATACTAGTCATCTATACTAATATTATAAAGAGGAAACCTTTGTATTTTTGTATGTTTGTATTGAATAGGCTCAAAAACTACTGGACCGAATTCAAAATTTCTTTTACCATTACTCAGAGGGATTCTTCCGAATCCGTATAGGCTATATTTTATCCCGGAAAATAGAAAAAATAAATGTCCACCCGTGCGAAGCCGGGGCGGGTCGCTAGTTAATATTCCCCTCACAGTCACATAGCCCCCGATATGGAACACCCTTCAGTTTTCCCCTTCACTGCATCGCTGCTTTTTGATACTGATGTTAAGGAGTCAAAAAACGTTATGAAGATTACTCCCCATCCTCTTTTAGTGGACAATATTTTTGTGACGTCATTTGCCACTATCGATTCATATGCCAGTGCCAGTTAAATCCATACTAATATTATAAATGCGAAAGTGTGTCTGTCTGTCAGTCTGCTACGCTTTCATGGCTCAACCGCTGAACCGATTTTAATGAAATTTTGTACAGACTTAGGATACATTCCGGGGAAGGACATAGGCTACTTTTTATCCCGAAAAAACAAACAGTTCTCGCGGGATTCCTAAATACTCATCCGCTTGATCGATTTGTATGAAATTTGGTACCGGGGTAGCTTGCGTCCCTGTTATTGTCATAAGCAACTTTTTATCCCGGAATATCAAACAGTTCCCACGGGATCTTTAAAAACCTAAATCCAAGCGGACGAAGTCGCGGGCATCCTCTAGTCGATTTATATGCCAGTGACGCTTCCTAGTAAACTAGAGCTTAAAACTACTGATTAAGAAAAAGTTCACGCTTGCTTCGCTCGCGATACTCACAGGTTGCGGTCTCGGAGGCGGTGGAGGTGGTTCCGTGGGGTTCTGGTGGCGTTCCGTAGGAGCCGCAGCTTCGAACTGTTCCCGACTGATGACCGACACTGTCCGATACTGCGGCGTACTGCTGTATGACTGTAACAAACGGTATCAAGTAGACACGAGTGAAACTGCAGCTCTCCCTTGCCTCTAACTATACCTTATCCACGGCGAGAAGTTAGCATAGGGAATTCTCTATTACGAAATCCCATATAAAATCAAAATCCATACTAATATTATAAATGCGAAAGTGTGTCTGTCTGTCTGCTAGCTTTTCATAGCCCAACATTTTACAGAGTTAGTTTACATCCCGGGGACGGACATAGGCTACTTTTATCCCGGAAAATCAATCCTACGGGATTCTTAAGAGCCTATCCGTTTAACCGATTTATATGAAATTTGGTACAGAGGTAGCTTACGCCCCGGAAATTGACTTTGGCAAGTTTTTATCCCGGAAAAGCAAACAGTTCCCACGGGAGTTTTAAAAACCTAAATCCACGCGGACGGAGTCGCGGGCATCATCTAATAAAAAATAAAAACAAAGATTCCGACGAATTGAGAAAATAGGAGACGGTCCTTTTTTGAAGTCAGTTAAAATTTTGAGAAAATCACAAGAAAATAATTTTATTATAAGAAAATACTTACAGGTGGGATACCCTCATTCCACAAATCCTCCTCATAGCGTCTGAGTCCATCTGTGATCACCTGTTGATAAAAAATACTTTTAATACTTGTTCCATTCAAAAAAAAAAAAGATTCCAACGAATTGAGAACCTCGTCCTTTTTTTGAATTCGGTTAAAAAGTAATTCTCGGCTTCGCACGTGTGCATGTAGATACTAATGTGGTGTCAGTTTGGAGCGATTAATATTATTACCATTATGATTATTTTTAACCCCCGACCCAAAAAGAGAGGTGTTATAAGTTTGACGTGTGTATCTGTGTATCTGTCTGTGGCATCGTAGCTCCTAAACTAATGAACCGATTTTAATTTAGTTTTTTTGTTTGAAAGGTGGCTTGATCGAGAGTGTTCTTAGCTATGATACTAGAAAATCGGTTCACCCGTTTGAAAGTTATCAGCTCTTTTCTAGTTACTGTAACCTTCACTTGTTGGGGGTGTTATAAATTTTTTATTTACACTTGTTCAGATGACACTTGACACTTGTTTTGTTATATTTCAAAAGAATAAGACGGCATTTTGAATGAAAGCTCTCGGTCGGCTTGATTTCTTCTGACATCTTGAACAGTTATCTTCATATTAAACAAATCTATTGAATCACTTTTAAAATTCGTTCCGTAGTTTAAAAGATCTATGCATACAGAAGGACAGACGACGGGAAGAGACTTGTTTTATACTATGTAGAGATACGTAGAAATCAATAAACGTGAGCGAAGCGAGCGCAAAACTTTCCGTCAATTACCTGCTCCAAGTCCTGGGTGATCTTGGTCCTCGTGGCCCAGTCGCCCTGGCGGTCGTGTCCGTCGTGTTTGGGCTGGCGGGTGGTCGTCTGCGTCACTATCAGCAGCCGACCCACGTCGCGATCCGTGAACTCCAGGTCCGATTCCTCGTCAGACCTGGTACACAACAATACAATCAATGAGATCAGAGCCTCAATAGCTCAACCGGTAAAGGAGTGGACTGAAAACCGAAAGGTCGACGGTTCAAACCCCGCCCGTTGCACTATTGTCGTACCCACTCCTAGCACAAGCCTGACGCTTAGTTGGAGAGGATAGGGGAATATCAGTCATTTAACATGGCTAATATTCTTTAAAAAAAAAAAAAATGAGTACCATCGCATATTGGCTTAAGAGACCCGTTCACGGTAGCTGCTACGTATGATACGTATGCTACGGTAGATGAAGGAAATAACATTATCTGTGCATATTATCCTTTTCCTCTAACTGCACCTCATCCCGAGAGCGACCGGGTGAATGAATTTTCCTTGATATACAAGATTTCTTAGCCAAAAACGGCAAAGGGAGAATTCAAATCGACGTTTCGAATTACGCCTATTTTTCCCAAAAGAAAACATTTTATTACACAAATTAAAGCTATTTGAAATTATTATAAAGTGGCATGAAGTTGTTAATTTTTTCAATTGTCAAATTTTTTATATTATTGTTTATTTACAAACGAATTACCTCAAAATTTGCCTTAAATGGCGTTTTTTTTCGATAATATTAGTAGTTTGACTAAATTTATTATTTATGGGCATAGATAATGCAGAGTATTAAGGTATAGATAGTAGGATAACTCACCAAGCGTCAGTGAAGGCGTTTTGCCTCGGAGGTGGCAGTTCCAACTCCTCGTCCAGCTGAAAATGCAGTTCCTCCCGGGGCTCCTCCACTTCTTCCCGGGGGGTGGGAGCGGGGGCGCCGCGCTCCCGGGAACCGGCTTTTGTGCGACGTTTGACCTGGTCAAGCATGAATAAATATTTTTTTTTAAATTTGGTATCAGATTAATAAAGGTTAAGACATGATTAAAGCAATTCGTAGTGGTATTAAACTAATCCATACTTCCATACTAATGTTGTAAATGCGAAAGTGTGTCTGTCTGTCTGTTTCTCTGCTTCGTTTTCACGGCTCAACCACTGAACCGATTTTAATGAACGGTACAGAGTTAGCTTAGATCCCGGGGACGGGACATAGGCTACTTTTTATCCCGGAAAATCACGGGACTCTTAAGAATCTATCCGTTAAACCGATTTATATGAAATTTGGTACAGAGGTACATCCCGGAAATTAACTTCGGCAACTTTTATCCCAGAAAAGCAAAGAAAACGGGATTTTTAAATAAACCTAAATCCACGCGGACGGAGTCGCGGGCATCATCTAATATACTAAGGCGAAAGTTTGTGTGTATGTTTGTTACCCGTTCACGCAAAAACTATGACTGAACGGATTTGGCTGCAATTCGGTATGGAGATAGATTATACCCTGGATTAACACAGGCTACTTTTTAACCCGGAAAATCAAAGAGTTCCCACGGGATTTCCAAAAACTAAATCCACGCGGACGAAGTCGTTAATATGATCTAAAGAAATATTTAGGAGTTTACACTGAAATAATAAAGGAAGAATGAATACCGCCCGTTGTGCCAGATATTTTTCCACGCACATGCAAACTGTGGAATCAACTTCCTTCTGAGGTGTTCCCATTAGATCACAACATCGGGTTATTCAAAGACCAACCAAATAATTCCTGAAAGACCGGCAAGTCATCGTCGGTTCTTCTGGTGCTGCAAATGTTCATAGGCGGCGGTAATCACTTAACATCAGAAGACCCACCTGCTCGTTTGCTCGTTAAAAAAAAAAGAATAGGCGTTTTCTAGGCAGGAAAACTTTACCTTAGGCTGCATCATCACCTACTATTTGGTGATATTGCAGTCAAGCGTATTCTATATTATATAGTTATTAGTTTTAACAAAAAAAAAAAAAAACACTATGTTGATATTACCTCGGTCCATACATCAGGATCGCTTCTGTCAGATGTGGGACTCCTTGTCCGTTCATCTTCACGCTGACTGGATTTCTCAGCGTTTGGTTCCTCTGTAAATGTCAAAATTCTACTTTTAGTATACTGGCTCAAACTCTGCACCGTAATGTGAACTCTATGACAGAGTAAATAAAGCTGAGTTTGATTTGCTAATTAATAATAATTCATCATCATCAGCCTGTGAACGTCCACTGTTGGACATAGGCCTTCCCAAGACGCGACCACACACTATCCTCAGCCTTCCTCATCCAGCCACTTCCCGCCAGCCGCTTTATATCGTCGGTCCATCGTGCTGGAGGGCGTCCCACACTACGCGGTCTCCACTCAAGGACTTTCCGGCTCCAACGGCCATCGCCTCTACGACAGGCATGGCCTGCCCACAGCCACTTCAGCTTGCTAATAGTTTGGGCTATGTCAGTGACCTTGGTTCTCCTGCGGATCTCCTCATGCGGACCTCCTCGTGCTGATTGAGCATTATCTTCGTTTTGTCCATGTTTATCTCGAGACCGACACGTCTGGAAGAGTGGCTCAGGCTACACAGCATTTCCTCGAGATCTTGCGGAGTTTTAATAATTACTAAGAAATAATTTATTCTTGTCATTTTTCCCCCCATTTTGATCGGAATCAAATATGAATCGGCGGATTGGTACGTACCAACTCTCCTCGCCTGTGGTACGAACTCCGGTACATCGGGGTTGAGGTGGTCGTGGGGCATCAGGGGGGACGCGCCGCCGCGGCCGGTGCGAAACATTCTGAAAATACACAATTATATTAATACTAGCTTAGCTCAACCGGTAAAGGAGTGGACTGAAAACCGAAAGGTCGACAGTTCAAACCCCGCCCGTTGCATTATTGTCGCACCTACTCCTAGCACAAGCCTGACGCTTAGTTGGAGAGGAAAGGGGAATATTAGTCATTTAACATGGCTAATATTCTTTTTTTTTTTTAATTAATACTGCAGCCGGAACGCACGTTAATAACGCACAACAGACGGAAACGGCATCAGTTTTCCCTTCCACCTATAATATGGGTACCTTCAAGTCAAGAGTGAATAGGCAACTTCTAGGCAAGCGCGCTCCATCTTAGGCTGCGTCATCACTTGCTAGCAGGTCTGATTGCAGCCAAGCGCTAGTCTATATAATTAAAAAAAAAAGTTTAATTGCGGAAACCAGCCCAGAAAGAAGGAATACTGCAGCTGTGATAGCCTACTTGGTCATCACGAAGCAACGTCTTTGAGATTCGGCTAAACAGATTTTCTTGGAATATAGCTAAGATGCTAAGAACCTCTCGAGAAGCCATAAGATCAAACAAAAAAAAAAATTAAAATCGGTTCATTCATTTAAAATCGAAAATAATCAAAATCACAAGTCTAAATTAAAAATTTATAACACCCCCGACAAGTGAAGGTTACAGTAACTAGAAAAGAGCTGATAACTTTCAAACGACTGAACCGATTTTCTTGGATTATAGCTAAGAACACACACATGCAAACACATGATCAAGACACCTTTCAAACAAAAAAACTAAATTAAAATCGGTTCATTAGTTTAGGAGCTACGATGCCACAGACAGATACACAGATACACACGTCAAACTTATAACACCCCTCTTTTTGGGTCGGGGGTTAAAAATAGGTGTTTACACTTTGTTTGTCGGATTTGTTAGATTTGAAAGATGATATATTGGTGATAATTAATTACGTAAACTTAAAACTAAAGCTACGAGGGTTCCAAACGCGCCCAAGTCTGAGAAGAGCCCACAACAAACTCAGCCGGGTATCCTGTTTTTTATTATCATGAGAAAAAGAGCTGCGTCTGTGATGAGCAGAGTGCGCGGGAGCTCCAACAGTATTTTGAATACATTGGCTGCAAAGTGGGAAAACCCCTTTATGAAGCACTGGGTGTACATACATATGAACACCCAGTGGTCGCGAAGTTACATGAATTAGGCCTAATGTAACAATTAATAATAATGTAATCTAATTTGAAGTAATTTGATTTAATCTAATTTAACTTAATTTAATTTAATTTCATTTGACCTAATTTGATTTGATTTGATTTAATTTAATTTAATTTAATCACTAACATAGTTCATAAGGCCCTGTTACTAACATTATATGGATGTAATGTTCCGAAATAAATGTTTATTATTATTATTATTATTATTATCACCACTTTACGAAATCACTTACACTTATTGGAACTATCAAAGCCGTTTGGCAACTCATTCCCAAGCTTTCGTATCATTGGGAGCTATGATGCCACAGAAAGATAAACAAACATACAAACACACAGATACACATACACACGTCAAACTTATAACACCTCTCTTTTTGGGTTGAGGGGTAAAAAGGATTTGGACCGTACCTGGGTAGTGGCGGTGGTGGCACCGCCCGCAGTAGACTCGACACTGGAGCCACTAAGGGACCACCCATCGTTGCGAGCGGGAAAATGCCGACCATCTGTTTTTTACGGCTGAAAAAAAAAGTTCACTTTAGTCAAATCTACTAATTTTCTCGAATTAAAGGTCTCAGGCAGCTTGATTTTTTCTGATATTTTGAACAATTATCGTCATATTTAAGGGGCATGAGACGGGCCTGCCCGCGAAATTAAAATTTAATTTGGTTTTCACAATTTGTAAACTAATACGACAACGTAGGCTTATGGTATTTTAATTGCGACAATGGCAGTATCATCCTCACAGGTTTATATAAAAAAAATCTTTACTTGAAAGGGTCCAGTTTAAGAAATTAGCTCTAGTATCGACTATTCTCACAAATTAGTCGATACTGGAGCTAATTTCTTGAACTGGACTGGGCTGGGCTTGATTTCTTCTGATATTTTGAACAATTATCGTCATACTTAAACAAATTAACACAAAACTATATATTCTAATATATAGAATATTATAATTTATAGCAGGACTTATGAGATTATAGTGTTTTTTTTTTATAGTCCACTTCGTTTACATTCATTTTTATATTACCTACCCCCTTAGGGGATGAATTTTCAAAAATCCATTTTTTTTAGAGCCTCAATAGCTCAACCGGTAAAGGAGTTGACTGAAAACCGAAAGGTCGACGGTTCAAACCCCGCCCGTTGCACTATTGTCGTGCCTACTCCTAGCACAAGCCTGACGCTTAGTTGGAGAGGAAAGGGGAATATTAGTCATTTAACATGGCTAATATTCTTTAAAAAAAAAATCCTTTCTTAGCAGATGTCTTCTTTATATTAGCTACTAGCGACCCGCCCCGGCTTCGCACGGGTGGACATTTATTTTTTCTATTTTCCGGGATAAAATATAGCCTATACGGATTCGGAAGAATCCCTCTAAGTAATGGTAAAAGAAATTTTGAAATTGGTCCAGTAGTTTTTGAGCCTATTCAATACAAACATACAAAAATACAAAGGTTTCCTCTTTATAATACAGTATAGATTTGCATGCCAAAAAACCTGGTCCGTCCAGTAGTTTGAGCTGTGCGTTGATAGATCAGTCAGTCAGTCAATCTGTTGCTTTTATATAGATATAAAAAAAATATTTCACACTTTTTAGTGGCCCCACTGTACTATAATATGCTATGCCCAGTTAAAACCCTACTGTTTACTAAGCTATTACACTGATCGCGAGCAATTTGCTCTTATCCATTGAGGAGTTCTCTTCTCCATCTCCGAAGATATTCATCAGATCTTCACCAAATTTATATGGGACCACCTGCACAGTATACCCTTTCAAACAAAAAAAAAAAAAACCAAATCGGTCCAGGGGTCTTTGAGTAATCGGGGAACATACGTATATAAAAAAAAAGATTCCGACGAATTGAGAACCTCCTCCTTTTTTGGAAGTTGGTTAAAAATTATCATCAAGAGCAAGCTTATCTCACAATAAACTATACTTAACTGACCGTTTCTCCCCAGGTTTGTCAGTCACATCAGGCTGCAATGGAGGATCCTCACTGGACTCCGGGACCTTCTCCACTTCCTCCGTACTCTCCACCACTTGTTGCACTTCTGCACTCTCATTCTCTGTTCTCTGCTCTTCTTCTTTCACTTCTGTGGGGGTAACTTCTGGAGTTTGCGTAACTTCTTGGGCCACTTCTGGAACCACTGGAACCTCTGGGATGTCTTGTTTGTCAGTTTGTGTTGGTGGTTCTTCTGATTTTACTTCTGTCGATTGGACTGGTGTCGATTCTGGTTCTGTTGGTTTTACCTGCGTAAATCCATAATAATATTATAAATGCAAAAGTGTGTCTATCTGTCTGCCTGTCTGCTACGCTTTCACGACTCAACCGCTGAACCGATTTTAATGAAATTTTGAACAGACTTTGGATACATTCTGGGGTAGGACATAGGCTACTTTTTATCCCGGAAAAACAAACAGTTCCCGCGGGATTCCCAAATCCTCATCCGCTTAATCGATTCGTATGAAATTTGGTACCGAGGTAGCTCGTGTCCCTGTAATTGAAATAGGCAACTTTTCATCCCGGAAAATCAAACAGTTCCCACGGGATCTTTGAAAACCACGCGGACGAAGTCGCGGGCATCCTCTAGTAAATAAATAAATAATGGTTTATTCGCTCGAATGTGGGTGCAAGGTATAGAGCCTCAATAGCTCAACCGGTAAAGGAGTGGACTGAAAACCGGTCGATGGTTCAAACCCCGCCCGTTGCACTATAAACTGTCGTACCTGCTCCTAGCACAAGCCTGACGCTTAGTTGGAGAGGAAAGGGGAATATTAGTCATTTAACGTGGCTAATATTTTTTTTTTTTAAAAGAAAAAAAAAAGTAGGTCTTACATTAATTAAGTTACCTTACACATTCTACCAGGCTGATAAGTGGGATGTCCTCCAACACGTTGGACTAACAACCTTAAGAAGGTAGTGGGAAGTGGGTGGATGAGGAAGGCGAAGGATCGTGTGTGGTCGCGCTCTTGGGAAGGCCTATGTCCCGCAGTTTTTTTTTTAAAAGAATATTAGCCATTTGAATCATGACTAACATTCCCCTTTCCCCTCCAACTAAGCGTAAAGCTTGTGCTAGGAGTGGGTACGACAATAGTGCAACGGGTGGGGTTTGAACCGTCGCTCGACCTATCGGATTTCAAGCCACTCCCATAACCGTTGAGTTATTGAGGCTAGGCAGTGGACGTAGGCTGATGATTGATTGTGAAAGATAGACAGACAAAAGAATTGGGGTTCCTTGTTTTACCTACGTCTTATCTACGGAAGATCTTATTGGGGTTCCTTGTTCTACTACGGAACCGTTATAACATGTACCGTCGTTTATGATCCGATCAGTACACATGCGCAGCCGGCTCGGTTGCGACGCGTTGTTCTGCCCAGCGTGTTAAAGCTGCTGCGTATTGTACGCAGTTGCTTGCAAGCCCACGTTGTCGTATTGGTTTATAAATTGCGAAAAACCAAATTAAATTTGAATTGAAGTCGCTTCGCCCGTAACTAATGTAGGATCTACTTGTACCCACATTCCAGCGATAAACCATTATTTATTTATTTACTAGAGGATGCCCGCGACTTCGTCCGCGTGGTTTTCAAAGATCCCGTGGGAACTGTTTGATTTTCCGGGATGAAAAGTTGCCTACGTCAATTACAGGGTCACAAGCTACCTCGGTACCAACTTTCATACGAATCGATCAAGCGGATGAGGATTTGGGAATCCCGCGGGAACTGTTTGTTTTTCCGGGTTAAAAAGTAGCCTATGTCCTTCCCTTGTTTATCTACGGAACCGTTATAACATGTATCGTCGTTTATGATCCGATCAGTGCACATGCGCAGCCGGCTCGGTTGCGACGCGTTGTTCTGCCCAGCGTGTTAAAGCTAGTGCGTACTGTACGCAGTTGCTCGCACGCTGGGACGAAAGCATAGCCTTGGATCTCTTTGCGTCGCTCGTAACCTTATCAACTCACTTACTTCACACTGGGTTCATTGCTCTTTTCAATCCATACTTTTTTTTTGTGTGGAGGAGGAAAATCCTCATGGATACGGACTAAAAACCTCCTCCACTCTTCGGTGTCTCCGCTTACGGCTTCCCGGAATTGCACGAAGTATATTCAATCCATACTAAATATACTAATATTATAAATGCGAAAGTGTGTCTGTCTGTCTGTCTGCTACCTTTTCACGGCCCAATAGTTCAACCGATTTTGATGAAATTTGGTATAGAGTTAGATTGCATCCCGGGGTTAGACACAGGCTAGTTTTTATCACGAAAAACCAAAGAGTTCTTAAGGGATTCTTAAAGACCCACCCGTTTAACCGATTTATATGAAATTCGCGCGTCACGGAAATATACATAGGCAACTTTTTATGCTGGAAGATCAATGCATCACGGGATGTTTAAAAACCTGAATCTACGCGGACGAAGTCGCGGGCGTCATCTAGTTTATCTCATAATAACACACTTACCTCGTCTTCTAAACTCTTTTCATTCTCGACTCCACTCTTCTCTTCTCTAACTTCACTCTCTATCCTCTCTTCTATTCTCTCCTGTTCTTTGGCCGTCTCACTGTCTCCTTTCTCATCGGTTTTCCCGTCGGCCGGTTTGGCGTCCGGGTGCTGGTCCGATTTCGGATCGTGTCCGGTTTCGTGGGTATTGGGCCCCGTGTTTTCGTTGTTGATGTCCAGTATCGGCCATTTTGTCGGCTCGAATGCCGTACGGACCTGAAATAGAAAGATGATTTTAGTCTCTCGGGTCTCGGGATCGCGCGCACGCGGTGGAAGGACGCGATGAGCGTGACGGGGATGGTGCCGTCCGCGGACACCTTGCGGCGCAGGAACAAGTCCCGCGCCAGGTTGTCCGGGCTGAAGTAATTATTGTAGCTACGTGTCCTACCTTGAACCCGTTGATGAGCTGCAAGCGGTCGGAGTCGCGAATGGCGTCCAGCACGAGCTGCACGTCCGCGGTGAGCGCGCGCACGCGGTGGAAGGACGCGATGAGCGTGACGGGGATGGTGCCGTCCGCGGACATCTTGCGGCGCAGGAAGAAGTCCCGCGCCAGGTTGTCCGGGCTGAAGTAGTACTCGCTGAGGAACGAAACTATATTATAATACCCAGAAAATACTAGCGTGTAGAACAGTTTTTCTAAAATTATTAGAAGAGATATTTCATAATTCGTACAGTCAATGGAGACATCTATAGTTCGCGACGGCAATCGGAATATGAGGCGGAGGGACACCCCGCACACCCGCGCTATGCCGCACCAGATTAGTGCGGGGCGCCCTAACCCGATTGCTATGTCGACCTGTCGCGTACTATAAACAATCCTGCAGGGTCATAGTGACGGGAATGCGCCTTCGCGCGATTTTCAGAAAATCTCCGTGTTGGAGATGGAATCGACTTTAAGGATGTTAAAAAGGGTGACAGAAAATTCCATTGGACAGTCAGCTAATACTTTTTTGACGATGCAAAAAAACAAACAGGGGACAAGAGTTTGAGCTACTCACATCTGCTTCTTGATGAGATCCTTCAGCGTCGCTTGATCCAGGCCGACCCCGTACGGGGCTCCGGTGGCAGCCGCGGCGCCGTAGTAGAAGGCCTGCGCAAGCGGCGGCGCCAGCGGCAAAGCTCCCAGTCCGTAGCGGAGCACCACCTGAGGCAGCGCCGGCTGAGCCACGCGCAGCTAGGGGGGAGGGGGGCAAGGTTTGTGGCTACCTCCAATTATGTAATTCGGTTGTGTATAATTTGGTATCTGGTGTGGATACGTTATAATTTTTAGGGTTCCGTGGACAAATGGCAAAAAACGGAACCCTTATAGATTCGTCATGTCTATCTGTCCGTCCATATGTCACAGCCACTTTTTTCCGAAACTATAATAACTATACTGTTGAAACTTAGTATTTTAATTGTGGTGCTTGCAACAATGTCAGTTGCGATAATGGTTGACAATTTGCTAGTGAATCGTAGTTTTAATAAACAATTAGTTACAGTAGAGTTACAGTTACAGTAGAGACTCGATTATCCGGACCTCAGGCGGTTATTCGGATTGCCAACCGCGATAGAGTAACTTCGAGTATTAGAAAATACATTTGCATATACTTATTTATACCCTAAGGGCCTTTTCAGTGCGACGCGGATGACCTACGCGGACGTCCGCGACGGACGGTAAAATGTATGAAACCTCAATAACTCCGCGACGCGGACAGCTCCGCGTCGCTCTGAACGCGCTGCTGAGGTTTCATACATTTTACCGTCCGTCCGTCCGTCCGTCCGCGTCCGCGTCCGCGTCCGCGTCGCACTGAATAGGGCCTAAGTGGTAAACTAACTCGCACTGGCTACGTTCGAACAGAATTTCTGCAAATCCTTCCTAAGTGGAGGCCTATTACAAAGAAAACTACATGCTGAGAAAAAAAAAAAATGTTTTTAGCGGTTAAAACTGTATGTCGATCTGTCAGTCAGTCTAATTCCTCCCTTTGTAAATGAGGTTATTTACAAATTATTTTACTACACTGTAATGTTACTAAACTCTGATCTGAGCTAAAATGCGAAGAAATTATTGTAAAGAATTATTTTGCACGGAATAAAGATCGTTTAGTCAGTAAATATTACGGATATTTTTATTATTTTTCTAGCCCCTGACAACAGCCAATAACTTATATTTTTGCAAACAAAATGTCCACCATTCCCACAAAGTGTATTGAAAAAGTTCGATAAATAACACAACCTCCATACAAAATCGGATTTTAATGATGCCATGAAACGCAACACCATTGTTAGTATATAATTATAAATAAACATTAATATACCATTTAATTATTTTGTTTATGTATTACGTTATTCCAATTTCCAACCCAGTGCATACAAAAAATAAGTTTTTTTTTTAAATTATTTGTGATAAAAATTTGTAACATTAAAAAGGATAAATATAACTCAAAATTTAAAAAACCCCCGACACTAAAACGTCTATAAGAATACTAGAAAAGAGCTGATAACTTTCAAACGACTGAACCAATTTTCTTCGATTATAGCTAAAAAAAAAAGTTATAAGAACACTCTCGATCAAGCCACCTTTCAAACAAAAAAAAAACTAAATTAAAATCGGTTCATTAGTTTAGGAGCTACGATGCCACAGAGAGATACACAGATACACACGTCAAGCTTATAACGACCTAAAGGTCGGGGTTAAAAAGAAAAAAAAGATAAGAAATAGGGAAGCACTTATTTGACGTATGGCACAATTTAACAACTAAACATTTTTTTTTTCTGTCTTTATTTCTTTGTCTATGGGAGATCTTTACCAGTTACCTTTGGCAGTTGGAAAAGTTGTAAAGGAAGAAGAATAGATACAATAAAGATAAAAGATATTATTTTACGATACCAAGACCAAAATGCACTTTTTTTTTTCTTTAAATCTGGCTTTACTCTGATTAGCCAATGTCAAGTTTGGGATATTTTCAAGTTATTGAATTTATACAAGTATGGACTCCGTCTGCGCCGGCGCCCGCCGACATACGCCCCAAAATGCACTATACATTTCATTTTTTTTTTTATATACATTGGTTTGGAATGGAATTAAAAAAAAATTATTGTAATTTATGATTAGTAATAATAATATATTATTTATTAATAATAATTAAATCCCATGATAGTAATCGGCTGCACCGTATGAATTTATGATTAAATTTTTATGTATTTTGAGCACCATAATACCTTCTCATAAGCAACTTAAATTAAGAAATGTAACATGAGTTTAAATAATAATGTATCATAGCTAGGGTAAAGGACCTTCTCAAAAGAAAAGTTTAGAAATGTACATTGAATGATATGGTTAAATGGATTTAAACAGAACCGCAACTGGATGGGTCAGACTACGCCAGAATCATTAGGCAGAACCTTTTTCCTACTATGGAACTTATGCTAATGTAAGTAGGATTAATTTTTACAAAAAAAAAAGTTTAAACAGAAGTTTTCTTCTGTTTAACCATTACATAAGTCTTTGATAAGATCCGTAATACATGGACCTAAAAACAACCAGCAAAAGTTCGAAAAAGCTAATTTTGAATTGTATGATAACTCCTTCTTATGGTGCGGGTTCTGTGGTCCCACTGCTTTGACCCATAGATATACCACCATGTAGCTATGATCCCACGGTACAAAGCAGTAAATCCCACTCCTAGCACAAGCTTTACGTTTAGTTGGAGGGGAAAGGGGAATGTTAGTCATGATTAAAATGGCTAATATTCTCAAAAAAAAACCCCAAAATTATCCCTTATTTTAATATAGACCTTAAAAAAGCATAGAAAATATGTTCGCAAAGAGCATAAGCAAAAGAATGTAATAATAATATGATACTCAAAATAATGGCAACCCAGATGATACGCCCAAAGGAGGGGACAGGACCGCGTTTAGGCATGGCACACCCTTGCGAGAAAAGTTGCCATGCCACGGACAATACACGCAGTCAGCCAATGCGTCTTGCCCGTAATAAAAATAAACACAAAAATGCGACAAAACAAAATTATTATACTAAAACATTGCTATAACCTATATTTTTTGAATTAGTGACTCACAAGACTACTAATAAGTCGATAAGAAATTACGGGCCTGCCCGCAAAATTCAAATTTAATTTGGTTTTTCGCAATTTGTAAACTAATACGACAATATAGGCTTACGGCATTCTTATTCCGACAATGGCAGTATCATTCTCACAGGTTTATATAAAAATCTTTACTTGAAAGGGTCCAGTTTAAGAAATTAGCTCTATTATCGACTGTAACTCACAAATTAGTCGATACTAGAATTAATTTCTTAAACTGGACCCTTTCAAGTAAAGATTTTTATATATTATAAACCTGTGAGGATGCTACTGCCATTGTCGCAAACAAAATACCATAAGCCTACGTTGTCGTATTAGTTTACAAATTGCGAAAAACCAAATTAAATTTTAATTTCACGGGCAGACCCGTCGCTTTCACCTTAATCCTACCGATTCAGCTACTGAATTACTTTCTGTGATCTATGCCAGTTACTTTCTCACCTCTCCTATAAACAGTTACACCAATCATACCTGCGGCATATCATGATGCGCCAGCTCAGGGTGGTGGTACAGCGGATGGGGGTGAGGATGTAAGGACGCGGCCCTGGGTGTCGTGCGTCTCGCCCCCCGCGCTCTCACCGCACCCCTCCCTCGTGCTGACCCCCTCGCACGGTAGTCCTCGCCGTTTAGCGACACTGTGTCTGAAAGAGATGGACTTACGTATATATGTCAAGTATGTTGCACAAGGAACCAAAAGCTTAATTTTCTATAATCCACCAAACCAACGAAATCTGTATGGTACGCAGCACCACACAAATTCCAACACCACTCGACGCGCGTTTCGCCCCGACACCGGAGCATCCTCGGGAGATGTAGACCTTACAATGTCTAATTGCAAAGTAAAGGTCGTTGCATACGTAACGTGTTTTTTCACGTCCCGGACGGGACGGGAGGATTTCTTGAACTACTATTGGACAACTGGAACGTCCCGCTCCGTCCGTTTTCTAGTAATCCAATAGTAGTTCGAGAAATCCTCCTGTCCCGTCCGGGACGTGAAAAAACACGTTACGTATGCAACGACCTTAACATTGACATTGTAAGGTGTACATCTCCTGAGGATGCTCCGGTGTCGGGGCGAAACGTGCGACGAGTCGTGTTGAAATTTGTGTGGTTCTGCGTACCATACAGATTTCGTTGGTTTGGCGGATTACAGCAAATTAAGCTTTTGGTTCCTTGTATCATGGACTTCCGCAAAATAACGCCTGCTTCTATAATACAAGTATGTTGCAAATGTTACAAGAGGGACATTATGGCAGTGTTACGTCCATCTATCTGAAATCGGTCGACAATTTACTTAGAAACGTTGGTTTTTAAGGGTTCCGTACCTCAAAAGGAAAAAAGGTACCCTTTTAGAATCACTCCGTTGTCTGTCTGTCACTCTGTCCGTCCGTCGTATCTGTCAAGATAACCTATAGGGTACTTCCCGTTGACCTAGAATTATGAAATTTGGCAAGTAGGTAGGCCTTATAGCACTCGTAAATCCGAGAACTGTGAATTTGTGGTTACATCACAAAAAAAAAATGTGTTCATGAACAAATAAATTAGTATTTTCAATTTTCAAAGTAAGATAACTATACCAAGTGGGGTATCATATGAAAGAGCTTTAATTGTACATACTAAAACTGATTTTTATTTGTTTTTATGCATAATAGTTTATGATTTATCGTGCAAAATGTCGAAAAAAAAAAACCCGATTACGGAACCCTTATGTCGTCGACATTCCATCAACACGCACGAAACGTTTTGCGTCATCATTCCTCATACGCATGGCTAAGTTTTGGAATGCTCTCCCGCGATCTGTGTTTCCTACCAATTACAATCCGGGTATCTTTAAAACAAGAGTCAATAGGCACCTTCTAGGTAAACGCGTCCCATCTTAGACCCATCATCACTTTCCATCAGGTGTAATTGTGGTCAAGCGCTTGCCTATTAGTGAATAAAAAAAACCCTCGGTGCACGAGTCTGACTCGTACTTGGCCAATTTTCTTTTTGAGGTACGGATCCCTAAAAAGAGTGAATCTTACCGTGATCCTGTCTGGGCGGATGCGGGGGCCCATGTTTGGGCGGCCGGGCGGCTTTGACGTCGATGTCGAGAGGCACCCATTTGTGTTTGCCAGATTTGCTGCCACCTTTGCCTGCTGCAGTTGATAACAAGTGTAAATTAAAAATTTATAACACCCCCACAAGTGAAGGTTACAGTAACTAGAAAAGAGGTGATAACTCCCAAACGGCTGAACCGATTTTCCTGGATTATAGCTACGAACACCCTCGATCAAGCCACCTTTCAGTGGAGGCCGGACCTTAATCTGGGAATTTTAAAATAACTAGCTGCGCCAAGCGGTGAAAAATTTGTACACGTAATTTTTTTTAACGGAATCTTTTAAGAGTAACTTGGCATAGAGGACGACAGCACATGAAAAACATGAAACAGATGAAGCTTGTAAAAACTTAGAATAACATGTAAATATTGGATTTTTAAAATCCCGCGCGAACTATGGATTTTTACGGGAAAAAAGTAGCCTATGTGTTAAATCAGGGTATCTCCGCCAAATCCGTCCAGTAGTTTTTGCTTGAAAGAGTAACAAACACACACACACACACACAAAGAGTAACAAATACACACATATATACACACAAACTTTTGCCCTTATAACATTAGTGTGATTGTTTTCATTTACAACAAGAATGGATTCTAAAAGAAATCCAATACGAAGTTTGTAATAGAATTTTTCTGTACCCGTATTGCGTAACCCAAAATCTCTATTGCGAAGAGATAAGAGGCCTAAATAACGGGAAACAAGTGTAAATTAATAATTTATAACACCCCCGACAAGTGAAGGTTACAGTAACTAGAAAATAGCTGATAACTTTCAAACGGCTGAACCGATTTTCTTGGATTATAGCAGAGAACACTCTTGATCAAGCCACCTTTCAAACAAAAAAAACTAAATTAAAATCGGTTCATGAGTTTAGGAGCTACGATGCCTAATGATGCCTAAAATTTAATGTTTGGTACAGACATGGGATACATTTTAGCCCGCGTGGATTTCAGATTTTTAAAGTACCGTAGGAACCCTTCGATTTTCCAGGATAAAAAGTAGCCTATGTCCTTTCCCAGGATGTATCCCATGTCTGTACCCATTAAAATCGGTTCAGCGGTTGGGCCGTGAAAACGTAGCAGACAGACAGACACACTTTCGCATTTATAATATTATATTAGTATGGATAGTATGGATGAGTTTAGAATAAAATGAATAGGATACAAGACGAAGGAGTACACGAGTGGTACACACCTGCCGCTTTGTTCTTGTCATGCTGCGCGTGCTTGTCGTTGTACGCCTGGTGGTTGTGCGTCACCTCCACCTTCTCCACCCTCGGAGGCTGCTCCTCGAGCGGTGCCCGCTCTTGGTCCTGGAAAATTAAGAACAGAAAATTAGAAAGAAAGAAAAAAAGTTTATTTTTGAAAGCTGTTGAAACACATTACCAGTTATACCTACGGGTTAGGTTATTCCGGCGCTTCTAATACTTGAGCATTAAAACCAAAAGACCTCAAGAAGAAACGCCGCGAACAAACTGAGTCATGTGTGGCACAACCCAAAATAAGTGCGAATCAGATTCGCGCAACCAGGGTTCCGTACTCGGGCATTTTTAGGGTTTCGTATCTCATAAGGAAAAACGGAACCCTTATAGGATCACTTTGTTGTCTGTCCGTCGTGTCTGTCAAGAAAACCTATAGGGTACTTTCCGTTAACCTAGAATCATGAAATTTGGTAGGTAAGTAGGTATTATAGTACAAGTACAAGAATAAATCTTAAAACCGCGAATTTGTGGTAACATCATATTTAAAAAAAAAATATGTTTCAATTTTCAAAGTAAGATAACTATACCAAGTGGGGTATCATATGAAAGGGCTTTACCTGTGCATTCTAAAAAACAGAGTTTTATTTATTGATCGTACAAAATGTTGGAAAAAATACCCGAGTACGGAACCCTCAGTGCGCCAGTCTGACTCGTACTTGGCTGGTTTTTTTCGACATTTGGACGATAAATCAAAAACTATTATGCATATAAATAAAAATTTGTTTTAAAATGTACAGGTAAAGCCCTTTCATATGATACCCTATGTGAAAGAAGTCTCCCGCTGAAGGAGAGACAAGATTGTGAAGCTCCTGAGTCTCTTCTTGCGTCGTTTCCTCAATTTTGATGATTGTGGCTCCCCTTTGATGCAATCTTTGCTACGATGTAACTCCATTGCTCTCTGTTTCTTGCCGCGTGGATTGCATCGCAGATAGGTGTGTCGACCGCTTCTTTTATTTGGTCTGACCAACGTCTCGGGATCTCTTTCCTTCGATCTTACCAGTGACTGACCATGAGTTTTTCGATTTTGCTGGCGTTTTTCCTTGCTCCTGAGTACACTCTCCAAAATAAATTTGAATTACGTGAAGAGACGTGTTAAAACTTGTCATACTTACAGCATTTCCGTTATGATGGGAGGGGTCGTCGTGAGGAGGCGGCGTGGAATGGCACCTAGCCCCCGCCACCGCAGCGCCTAGCGTCGGCCAGTCGCCCGTGTCTGTGAAGTCTGAAGCCTGTGGACAAGGAAAATCTAGCTCAAAACTTAAATTCAAATTCAAATTCAATGATTTATTCAATAAAATGTAGGTACAATATGTTGGAATAATGTCTGATGAGCCTTATACATTTTACCACTATAACTGGTGTTTGAATATTACCTTAAATTCAATTAAATTAAATACAAATAAAGTCAAGAAGCAAAAATAAAGCCAAATAAAGTCTTAGGAAATCTTTGTGAAGCATCAGTCTGTACGAGAGCGGTGTACAGGCTCGACCGTACCAAAGGGAGATCTCCCACCGAGCGGTTGTTTTGCTCGGTAGCGCCAGATGGCCAACGGTTACATGTTGATATATTGCGGATTCTTAAACGCTCCGTTAGCCGTTAGTTATTACCTGGCCATCCTGCTCGATCCGGGCCCAACTTTTTCTGGTTCTGCCTTTGCGTCTGGTGGCCACACCGGCTGTCATAATCACTCTATTTTCCCCACTGGCAACACTGACACTTATGCCACACACATCGTTCCTTTCATGTGGCAACACTTCGTTCGTAATGGCAATACTTAGGCCACAATTTATTCACAATGCACTGAGTTTATATGGTTTTTGTGAGGCGACATTTTAAAACTCGTTTTTCTATTGAAAAGACGTTGATTTAATATAATTACTAAGAAATAATTTATTTTTGACATTGGCAAATACCGTATTTCAATTAGAAAACCGTAGAGTTATTGAATACTAGCCGATGCCCGCGACTTCGCCCGCGTGGATTTAGGTTTTCCGAAACCCCGTGGGTTCTCTTCGATTTTCGAAAAAGTAGCCTATGTGCTAATCCAGGATATTATCTATCTCCATTCCACAGCCAAATCCGTCCAGTAGTTTTTGCGTGAAAGAGTAACAAACATACACACACACATACAAACTTTCGCCTTTCAAATATTAGTGTGATTTGGCCGGTTTAAATAAAATATGACCATACCCAACACACAAGATTCCGAAAACTGGTAAGAATATCGGACGAAATCGAATCTGCTCAATCAAAACCGGTACAGCTAAATGTCTTCCTACTACACCTAAATGTCAAACTCATTTACATTATTATGTGCTCAGCTTTTATATGTCAAAGTATGTATTATTATTACTTTTTATTTTATCTATACTAATAAATAAAATTGAAGTGTCTGTCTGTAATTTCGAAATAACTACCTCATATTAAGCTCATATGGTTATTTGAACGATACCATAACTGTCTGTCTGTCTGTTTGAAAAGGCTAATCTTCGGAACGGCTGAACCGATTTTGACGGGATTTTCACAGACAAATAGAGGATTGACCAGGGAGTAACATAGGCTACTTTTTTAACCGACTTTCAAAAAGGGAGTTGTGTTTTTCTACCCACGTACACCGAAATCTCCGAGATTTCTGAACCAATTTGCGTAATTTTTTTTTATCGATAGAAAAACTTTGCGACATTGTCCTGAGAAATCAAAAGTTCCCACGGGATTTTTAGAAACCTAAATCCACGCGGGCGAAGCTGCGGGCATCAGCTAGTTTATAATATCCACTAAAAGAAGAAACAGACTGAATGTCATTTTTTTACTTAGATACAAGTTAGTCTTTGACTGTGATCTCATATGGTGCAAAGTTACGTTGCAGTATAAGATGGAAGCGGGCTTACTGGGAAGGGGTATTGGCAATTTCATTAAACGCATACCTCTGATTGGTGTCGTGGCATCTGAACAAGTGTAAATTAAAAATTTATAACACCCCCGACAAGTGAAGGTTACAGTAAGTAGAAAAGAGCTGATAACTTTCAAACTAGAGGATGCCCGCGACTTCGTCCGCGTGGATTTAGATTTTTAAAGATCCCGTGGGAACTGTTTGATTTTCCGGGATAAAAAGTTGCCTATCTCAATTACCGGGACGCAAGCTACCTCAGTATCAAATTTCATACAAATCGGTTAAGCGGATGGGTTTTTAGGAATCCCGTGGGAACTCCTTAGTTTTCCGGGATAAAAAATAATCTATGTCCGTCCCCGGGATATAAGCTAATCCTGTACCAAATTTCGTCAGAATCGGTTAAACGGTTGGGCCGTGAAAAGGTAGCAGACAGACAGATAGACAGACAGACAGACAGACAGACAGACACGCTTTCGCATTTATAATATTAGTATGGATTAAAAAAACCAGTCTGCGGGGAGACCATGGCGGCGGAACAAGACTTGCGTGTGAAAATTCCTACATGAGACCTATAGCAGTGGACGTATATCGATTGATAAAGATGATGATGATGAAGACATTCTATCGCGTACATAACCTTAGCAGGTAATAAAAGAGTACTAACAAGATAATATAAAACTCGTAAACAAAGGAAAAGGGAAAGTAATTCCGCCCGACTGGTCATTAAGTAGGTATCTAGGTACAATAAAATAGGTACCTTTGTTGCGAAAGGTGTTTACTTTTTTTATGGGATACAATCAACTAACTGCGACTATGATGAATTTTTTTTTTTAAATTCACTATACGCACACCTATCTAGGGTCGAGGACTTCGTCTGTGTTG
This sequence comes from Maniola jurtina, assembly GCF_905333055.1. Lineage (NCBI taxonomy): Eukaryota > Metazoa > Arthropoda > Insecta > Lepidoptera > Nymphalidae > Maniola > Maniola jurtina. The sequence goes on from NC_060056.1 coordinate 3,945,489, forward strand.
GTGTTAGCTGGCGGGCGTGCTCTATCTTTTTAGAGTGTTTTTTTTTTGTTAAAACTGACTGGAAAGCGCTCTAAGGGGGTGCCGTACGACTATGATGAATTTTTTTTTTTAATTCACTATAGGCACACCTAACCACGATCGAGGACTTCGTCTGTGTTGGTGTTAGCTGGCGGGCGTGCTCTATGGTTTTGGAGTGTTTTTTTTTTGTTAAAACTGACTGGAAAGCGCTCTAAGGGGGTGCCGTGCGTATGTCGGCGAGCGCCGGCACAGACGGGGTCCATACTTGTATAGTTTAACTAACTTGTTACAAATAACTACAAACTTAACATTGGCTAATCTTTGTAAAGCCAGACGAGAGAGAGAAAAAAAAACCCACGATCGATAGGAAACACTGATCCAGGAAGCATCTAGGAAGAATATTCCAAACCCTAATTAATAACCCTAAACCTTTGTTGTCTGTCTGTTTGTCCGTCTGTCATGTCTGTCAAGAAAACGGTTTGAAGAGTTAGTATATCACTTTTGAAATTTTTGCGAAGTTTTATCTTAATCGATACACATGCTTTACACGAATGAAATAAAAGAGACCTGCACATTTTATAAGTACCTATAGAAAAGGTATGAAATCCGGGAAAGTACCTACCTAAGTATCAGTTTAAACAAGGGATCTTTCGAAATTCTTCGTAATATACATTAATAACAGCTTATAAACTTTTATAGACGTCACAAAACCAGTGAAATGTTTAACACAATTAACACAATGTGAGATAAGAGCCGTGTGACTGATAATATACATATGTACCTAAATATTACAATAATCTCAAGGCCAAAGGCGCTAGGAATGCCAAATTTAGAAACGTCATGGAACAATAAATTCGTGGGGGCCAACCACTGAAATGAACATACCGACATTCCTACTAGTCTGTATATATGTCGCAGGTATGTATATTATCAAAGCCGTGATATTACCACTTCAGCTTACTAATGGTTTGGGCTATGTCAGTGACCTTGGTTCTCCTGCGGATCTCCTCATTTCGGATCTTATCCCTCAAGGAAACTCCTCACATAGCCCTCCCCATAGCTCGCTGAGCGATTTTGAATTTGTGGACAAGGAGGTCAACGATAAACACGGTAGGTACGAGTAAGTATATCGAATTTTTTGCATACAAATGTGAAAGGTGATTGATAACGGTCAGACTACAATAATCGATATTAAAACGAATTTTACAGCCTTGGTTTCGTGTATATGACTATACTAGCTGACGCCCGCGATTTCGTCCGCGTGGATTTAGGTTTTTTGAAATCCCGTGGGAACTCTTTGGTTTTCCGGGATAAAAAGTAGCCTATGTGCTAATCCAGGATATTATCTATCTCCATTCCGAATTTCAGCAAAATCCGTCCAGAAGTTTTTGCATGAAGGAGTAACAAACATACACACACACACACACACACATACAAACTTTCGCCTTTATAATATTATAGTGTGACTACATAATTATAATATGGCTATAGTAATATGTACATATTGTTATAATATAAAAGGAAAAGCTGACTGACTGACCTATTAACGCACAGCTCAAACTACAGGACTGATCGGGCTGAAATTTGGCATGCAGGTAGCTATTATGACGTAGACTTTCGCTACGAAAGGATTTTTGAAAGATTCAATCCCTAATGGGGAATGGGGTAAAATAGGGGTTTAAAATTTGTGTTGACCACGATAAGCTAGTATTATTATGATACCTAGCTCCAATTGATTTGGTTTAGAGAGTTTATTTCTCAAAAAGAACAAAAGTTCACTTAAATATATATAAATCTGTAAAGTTACCAGGGAAACGCACATAAGTAACTCCCCCCCCCTCCTCCCCCTCCCTAAATAGGACGTCGAAGTCTATCCTCGCTTCAGAAGGTAAGAAAGAGACGAAACCATACACCTGCCTGTGGCATAAGTCGTAAAACTTACATAACCGCGCAAATAGATGACTTCATGACAAAAGGGCGTACACGCAAAAATGCCATTTTCCTTTCTAGCGAAAAGTCAAAAGATAGATCGAAACAAGCTCCATAACATATGACATTTACCTAGAAAGAGATATGTTCCAAATATCAATCAGCGTTATCACTACCCATATTATAAATGCGAAGGTGTGGTTGTTTATTGGTTTGTCCTCCAATCACATCGCAACTGATCGACGTGATTTTTTGCATGGGTATAGTCAAAGACCTGGAGAGTGACATAGGCTACTGTTTACCCTGTAAAATCAAAGTTTTTCAAAGGGATTTTCATAATCGAAAAACACATTTTTTATGCGCGTCTGTAGGTTGAGTTGATTTTGGATGACCTCTGAAAAAATAGTTACTTATATGTACTTAATTTTAAAAAAAAATAACAAAAATACTCAGAAAATTAATAACTAAAAAAAAACAATAATAATATTTATGTATCATTTACTTAAAATTAAAGAAAAAAACGTTTTAGAGGTAGCCTTATTATAAGTAATAATTTATCCTTCGTGTAAAACTGCATTTTTGCTCATACGCCCTTTTGTTATGAAACCCTCGAAATGTGAAAGGTGCCAGTATCTTTATAAGTTAGGTGAACAAGTGATAACGGGTCGACAGTGGAGTCTAATGTTAATGTAATCGAGTTTGGTGACCTTGGTAGGCGCTGCGGAGCGAGACGGCGCATATGGGTGTGAAAGAGAGGGGTGTATACCAAGTAAACGAGCGAGCAACGTGGTCGCCACGAGGCGTCTGGATTTTTAGGTTACTTTTAATACTTATTTTAATTCATACTTAATTTATTATAAAAATTAAAAAGTTAATAAAAAACGCGCCAAGTGCGAGTCAGACTCGCGCACCGAGGGTTCCGTTCTCGGATATTTTTTCCGACATTTAGCACGATAAATCAAAAATTGTTATGCGTAAAAAAACGTGTTTTAGAATGTACAGAAGCCCTTTCATATGGTACCCCATTTGGTATAGTTGTCTTACTTTAAACACGTTTAAATTTTTTTGTGATGTAACATCCACTAATTCACGGTTTTCGGGTTTTATCCTTTACATGTGTTATACGACCTACCTACCTGCCAAATTTCGTGATTCTAGGTCAACGGGAAGTACTCAATAGGTTTTCTTGACAGACGCGACAGACGGACAAGACAGACAGACAACAAAGCGACACTATAAAGGTTCCTTTTTTCCTTTCGAGGTACGGAACCCTAAAAAAAATTTCCAAATCGGTCCAGGGGACTTTGAGTAATCGGGGAACATACAGAAAAAAAAAAGATTCCGACGAATTGAGAACCTCCTCCTTTTTTGGAAGTTGGTTAAAAATTAAACAGAGAGAGCCCTACACTAACTTCTCTCCTTGCATAGCATGAGTTGTACTTTACGACTATAGAGAAAGAAAGAAATAGTATAAAATGCCCTGGTTATTATTACAAAGAGGTGTCATCGTCTGTTATTAATCGCCTATATTGGTAAAAAAACCCCAGAAACCCAATCAAAACTGTAACTCTGAGAGAAGTAAAAAAGGCAGATTCTTTGAAAGATGTTAGTTGCAAGTTTTTATACAAAGAGATTAACATGAGGTAGAGCGGCTAGAGCAGTCTATTTTTTCTTAGCCGACTTAAAAGGTAAATAAGTCACTTGTATTGACCATTTATGTAGTTACATATTCATACGAAATTATCAATTTTTAGGGTTCCATATCCGAAGGGTTTTAAACGGGGCCCTTTTACTACGCTTGCGCTGTCCGTCCGTCTGTCAGCGGGTTGCATCTCATGAACCATAATAAGTAGAGACTTGAAATTCTCACAGAATGTATATTGCGGTTGCCGTTATAACTACAAAATATATTAAAAATTCAAAATGGCCGCCATGAAAATTGGCTGTTAACTTTTACATAGCTTGATCCCACCAGATGTTGAGTGGCGATGCAGACTAAGATGGAAGAGTAAAGTTTTTATGATCCCTTCTCATTAGATTAAAATAAATGACGTGCCGTTGAGACAATAAGATAATTATACTGCACTGATAGATCATCAGGATATGCAGTTACGTATATTAGTTCCTTGCTGGTTCTTCTCGGTAGGAAAGGCATTCTGAACCAATACCAATAGTAGGCACATTTGACGATTCAAAAGTGTTTGCAAAAACTTTTTAGGGTGTTACTTTCCAGTACAGGTAAAATAGCCAATTGACCTCTTTTTAACAACTAGTCGGTCGGTCTATCCCATCTGCCCCAACACGTTATCTATGTTTAGTATATTTATTTTTAAGTCACGTTTTCGACAACGCTTTTCAAGCACGCCATTATTTTTTTAATCGGTTGGATTTTTTTTACAGTAATCGATTCTATCGGCAAAATATCATGGAATCGTGAAAAAGTTGTAACGGCCAGTTTAAGAAAAAACCGGCCAAGTGCGAGTCAAACTCGCGCACCGAGGGTTCCGTACTCGGGTATATTTTCTGACATTTTGCAATTTTGAACGGTACACAGAATCTCAAATAAGTATAGAAATGGTAAAACAACGTGAGCTTGTCACTTCGTTATGTAGAGTATCGAAACACAATAACGTCTAGACTGTATCATCACTTACCACCTAGTGAGATCGAAGTCAAGAGCTAACTTGTATGATATGTCAGAATAAAAAAGTAAAAGATCCTGTTCTCGTAAGCCTCTTATCAACAAACAGTAGGTAAATAACACAAGCCAGCTAATGACGTCCGTTATCAGTTATCACAGAACACTGTGCCCGAATTGCTGTAACCTTGAGTTGTACAGTACACAGAATCCAAAATAAGTATAGAAATGGTAAAGCAACGTGAGCTTGTCACTTTGATATGTAGAGTATCGAAACACAAAAACGTCTAGAGTCTAGACTGTGTCATCACTTACCACCAAGTGAGATCGCAGTCAAGAGCTAACTTGTATGATATATCGGAATACAAAAAGTAAAAGATCCTGTTCTCATATGTCTCTAATCAACAAACAGTAGGTAAATAACACAAGCCAGCTAATGACGTCCGTTATCAGTTATCACAGAACACTGTGCCCAAATTGCTGTAACCTTGAGTTGTACAGTACACAGAATCCAAAATAAGTATAGAAATGGTAAAGCAACGTGAGCTTGTCACTTCGTTATGTAGAGTATCGAAACACAATAATGTCTAGACTGTCTCATCACTTACCACCAAGTGAGATCGAATTCAAGAGCTAACTTGTATGATATGTCAGAATAAAAAAGTAAAAGATCCTGTTCTCGTAAGCCTCTTATCAACAAACAGTAGGTAAATAACACAAGCCAGCTAATGACGTCCGTTATCAGTTATCACAGAACACTGTGCCCGAATTGCTGTAACCTTGAGTTGTACAGTACACAGAATCCAAAATAAGTATAGAAATGGTAAAGCAACATGAGCTTGTCACTTCGAAATGTAGAGTATCGAAACACAAAAACGTCTAGAGTCTAGACTGTGTCATCACTTACCACCAAGTGAGATCGCAGTCAAGAGCTAACTTGTATGATATATCGGAATAAAAAAAATAAAAGATCCTGTTCTCATAAGCCTCTTATCAACAAACAGTAGGTAAATAACACAAGTCAGCTAATGACGTCCGTTATCAGTTATCACAGAACACTGTGCCCAAATTGCTGTAACCTTGAGTGGTAGATATGCAGAATCCAAAATAAGTGTAGAAATGGTAAAGCAACGTGAGCTTGTCACTTCGTTATGTAGAGTATCGAAACACAATAGAGTCTAGATTGTATCATCACTTACCACCAAGTGATATCGCAGTCAAGAGCTAACTGGTATGATATATCGGAATAAAAAAAGTAAAAGATCCTGTTCTCGTAAGCCTCTTATCAACAAACAGTAGGTAAATAACACAAGCCAGCTAATGACGTCCGTTATCAGTTATCACAGAACACTGTGCCCGAATTGCTGTAACCTTGAGTTATCAGCGAACATACGTACCGTACACAGAATCCAAAATAAGAATAGAAATGGTATAGTAACGTGAGCTTGTCACATCGTTGTCATAGATGTAGAGTATCGATACACAATAACGGCAGAGTGAAACAGGCTTAAAGTTCTTTATTTTAAATCTAACATCAACAATTTTAATCTCGCAACAATTCCTAACCTTAAGAGGGGTCTCTCCGTCACTCGCTTCATACAAACGTAGTTCCAATTTCATTTAAATATTAAGTAACCAAAGTCCATAAAATTTTGCAGACATATTCTAGAAAATAATATCTATGTCTGTTGTTTTCCATATTTCTGTTAAAATATTTGGTTTCAAAGTTACGCGGTCTTAAAAATTCACATACAAATCTTTGAGCCCCTGTAATTTTAAAACTACATATTTTTAGAAAAATCTAATATCACAGATATTAGTTTCTAGAATATGTCTGCAAAATTTCATGGACTTTGGTTGCTTAATATTCAAATGAAGTTGGAACTACGTTTGTATGGAGCGCGTGATGGAGAGAGCCCTGTTAACATTGTATACTATGTGTCGTGCCAACGAAAAGGCTCGAACGAATACAGATTATCATTTCTATTACCTTATTTTAGAATTCTGCGTCTACGATATTTTCGCGAGTTGCGTAATTTGTACTGTATATCTGCAATAGGTATACAATACATAATCTCTATTATAAAACTGTATTATATAAAGTGAAATATAGAGCGAAAATATTATTTACCTATACCAGTTGATGCGCGCGGCTTCGTCCACGTGGTTTTAAGTTTTTTAGGGTTCCGTACCTCAAAAGGAAAATAGGAACCCCTACGCCTTATTCTTACAAGAGCTTTTTTAACATCCGTTAAACAAGTGTAAATTAAAAATTTATAACACCCCCGACAAAGTATTTGAATTTTCCAAAACATCATTTTCAAATAAATAATTATGTCTCTAGGCAACGTCCATCTTGACAGCTAGTCATTTGTCAATTGAAATAATATTATGAACCTAACGGTCTGTAGCAAAGTTACCAGAAAACTAGAAAAGAGCTGATAACTTTTAAACGGCTGAACCAATTTTCTTGGATTATAGCTAAGAACACTCTCGATCAAGCCACCTTTCAAATAAAAAAAAAACTAAAATAAAATCGGATCATTCGTTTAGGCGCTACGATGCCACAGACAGATACACAGATACACACGTCAAATTTATAACACGCCTCTTTTTGGGTCGGGGGTTAAAAAGCGATCAAATAGTGCATTCCCAAGTATCTGTTCACACGACAACGCTTTTATAACGCTCCTGTGAATTAGGGCTTATAAGATCACTTCGTTGTCTGTCTGTCTGTCATGTCTGTCAAGAAACCTTTAGGGTACTTCCCGTTGAGAAGTAAAACTAGAAAAGAGCTGGTAACTCTTAAACGGCTGAACCAATTTTTTTGGATTATAGCTAAGAACACTCTCGATCAAGCCACCTTTCAAACAAAAAAAAAGTAAATTAAAATCGGTTCATTCGTTTAGGCGCTACGATGCCACAGACAGATACACAGATACACACGTCAAAATTATAACACCCCTCTTTTTGGGTCGGGGGTTAAAAAGCGATCAAATGGTGCATTCCCGAGTATCCGTTCACACGACAACGCTTTTATAACGCTCCTGTGAATTAGGGCTTATAAGATCACTTCGTTGTCTGTCTGTCTGTCATGTCTGTCAAGAAACCTTTAGGGTACTTCCCGTTGACCTGAAATCATGTTTGGCAGGTAAGTAGGTCTTATAACACATTTAAGGGGAAAAATCCGAAAACCGTGAATTTGTGTTTACATCACAAAAAAAAAAAAAAATTAAAACGTGCTCATGAACAATTTTTTTTTTTAATTTCAAAGTAAGATACCTTATGCCAAGTGGGATATCATATGAAAGGACTTAACCTGTACATTCTAAAACAGATTTTAATTTATTTTTATCCATAATAGTTTTTGATTTATCGTGCGAAATGTTGGAAAAAATACCTGAATACCAAAGCCTCGGTGCGCGAGTCTGACTCGCACTTGGCCGGTTTACTAACCCCCTTCTTATCAGTTTCTCTTTCTACACGGCATCGTACCGGAACGTTAAATCTCTTGGTGACACGGTTTTACCTGTTGACTGTTGTATGTCACGGTCATAGTCATACTGTATGTCTAATGTCTATGGTGTATTATAAAACTGTATTATTACTATGTATTTAATATTATGCAGTGATATATGGAATGGGAGCGTGAGACATAGACAAAGATATGCAGCATAAAGGCAGTAGTTAAATAAAGAACGGATTTAATGCGATGGTATTAGCTATTAACATTTAAGAAACAATAATTTGTTTATACTTTAAGTGAGACAAGGCTGAGAAACCACAAGAATGCCTTTTATGTTTCTTGTTAAGAGCCCGCTTCATGGAAGCGATAATTCGTTGGTGGATGGAACCTAAAATAGTACTGTTTCCACAGATGACGGAAACAACGTTATTTGTGCGTGTCACCCTTTGCCTCTAACTGCACCTCACCCCGAGAGAGGCCGGGTGAATGAATTTTGCTTGAGATTCAAGATTTTTAAGCCACAAGTGTAAATTAAAAATTTTCAACACCCCCGACCAGTGAAGGTTACAGTAACTAGAAAAGAGCTGATAACTTTCAAACGGCTGAACCGATTTTCTTGGACTATTCCACGCCTACGATCCAAAGTATCTGAGTTTTCCAAAACATCATTTTCAAATAAATAATTATGTATATCTAGGCAACGTCCATCTTAACAGCTTGACATTTGTCAATTGACACTCGAATATTATGAACCTAACGGTTATCTAACCTTCTTTTCTACAAGAAAACTAGAAAAGAGCTGATAACTTTTAAACGGCTGAAACAATTTTTTTGGATTATAGCTAAGAACACTCTCGATCAAGCCACCTTTCAAACAAAAAAAACTAAATTAAAATCGGTTCATTCGTTTAGGCGCTACGATGCCACAGACAGATACACAGACACACAGATACACACGTCAAACTTATAACACCCCTCTTTTTGGTTCGGGGGTTAAAAAACGGTAACGTGATAATAGATAATCAACGTTTGGAATTACGTTTATTTTTGGCAAACGAAAACATTGTTTTACTCAAACTGAAGACATTTAAAATATTATGAACTAAAGCATGACATGAAGCCGTTAATTTTCCAATTTTCTAGTTTCTTATTTAGGCACGAATTTGCCTCAAAATTTGACCTAGAATAGAGATTTTTCAAGCGCCATAACTTTTTGAATAAATACAATATTACCATATTGTTTTTAACCCCCGACCCAAAAAGAGGGGTGTTATAAGTTTGTCGTGTGTATCTGTGTATCTGTCTGTGGCATCGTAGCGCCTAAACGAATGAACCGATTTTATTTTAGTTATTTTTATTTGAATGGTGGCTTGATCGAGAGTGTTCTTAGCTATAATCCAAAAAAATTGGTTCAGCCGTTTAAAAGTTATCAGCTCTTTTCTAGTTTTCTTGTAACTTTGTAACAGACCGTTACGTTCATAATATTATGTCAATTGACAAATGACTAGCTGTCAAGATGAACGTTGCCTAGATACATAATATTTATTTGAAAATGATGTTTTGGAAAATTCAGATACTTTGTCGGGGGTGTTATAAATTTTTAATTTACACTTGTAAGGCATTGTTATTGGAGAGATAAATCGATACATATATGGCTCAGTTATAGATCTAGAACAATAACGTATAGAATAATAGGCGTGTTTGTATGCAGAAGCGCGTAAGGGCCACCTTAAGACGGCTAGTTATACACCAAGAATGCTTAACCTATAAAAATCCGGCCAAGTGCGAGTCAGACTCGCGCACTGAGGGTTCCGTACTCGGGTATTTTTTCCAACATTTTGCACGATAAATCAAAAACTATCACACCAATCACACTTCACACTAATATTATAAAGGCGAAAGTTTGTATGTGTGTGTATGTGTGTGTGTATGTTGTGTGTGTGTATGTTTGTTACTCCTTCACGCGAAAACTACTGAACGGATTTGGCTGAAATTCAGAATGGAGATAGATAATATCCTGGATTAGCGCATAGGCTACTTTTTATCCCAGAAAATCAAAGAGTTCCCACGGGATTTCGAAAAACCTAAATCCACGCGGACGAAGTCGCGGGCGTCTGCTAGTAATGCATAAAAATAAATAAAAACTCGTGTTTTTCTTGTACAGAACCCTCGTGTGCGAGTTCGATTCGCACTTAACCGATTTTTTACGTCGCGTTAGAAATTAAGCGCTAATATAGAGATTAGCATGCATTAAAATTTCATACCCAAAACCTGTTCGACAATCTCAAACTGGTTTCTACGTGGCATTTCGAGGTTTGGTATTAGGTAATAATATTTTATACTGAACGTATGTAGATTGTAGAGATCTCTATATATGGATGTAGACATTGAGTTAACATATTACTAGAGTAACAATGGTACTGACTTTGAGTGCAACTTAGAGTATTCGCATCTTTTTCTTATTAATGTAATAAAAAAAAAGACAGACTAACCTTATTTTTAGAACTGTCAAGCCTCATGATTCAGGTGCTAGTCGTGAGCCTATTGTAAAATTTAGTCTTTAAATTTTAAAATTCATTTTCCGTCCTTTTTTAGCAGTATTAAAAAGAAAAAGATGCAGATTACTCTTTTAGTTTGAAGAAAAACATCAGATTCAGAACAGACGCCTATGTACCGCTAAATGGACTAAATGTCTTCGCATATTACACTAACTCGACGCCGACTCCGATTAATTATCATCATCATCAACAACAACATCACCGGCTCACTACTGAGTACGAGTCTCTTTTCAGAATAAGAAGGGTTTGTCCATAGTCCACCCAGCCAGTTAAGTGCGGATTGGCAGAATGAACGTGTTTGTGAAGTTTGAAATTAAATATATCAATCGAAATCTGTACCCTCCTAAAGACAAATGACTTAAAGTTAAAAATTCAGTACCATTGATTTTAATTTCGCAACATTTCCGCTTGACGCGCTGGCTGTAAATATATTGCAAACTTGAGCATTAAAACCAAGCAGTTAAGGACCATTTTACTTTAACACTAATAAACTTACAAAAAGTAAAATCTCGTACTGAGGGTACAGGAGAACCACAGTCATAGATATTAGTTCCTTGAACGTATCTATAAAATTTCATTGGTTTGATTGGTTAGTACCCAATTGAGAGCCTAACTATGTTTGATAGGAGCGCACGACGAATAAAACACTGTTGAAAATATTTATTAAAGATGTTCGAGGACTTCGTCTGTGTTGGTGTTAGCTGGCGGGCGTGCTCTGCCTTTTTGGAGCGTTTTTTTTGTTAAAACTGACTGGAAAGTGCTCTAAGGGGGTACCGTGCGTGTGTCGGCGAGCGCCAACACAGACAGGGTCCATACTTGTATAGTTTAACTTGTTACAAATAACTACAAACTTGACATTGGCTAATCTTTGTAAAGCCAGACGAGAGAGAAAAAAAAAGATGTTCGAAGTTTTTTTGACACTTCAGGATTGATATTCGTTGCTCCATGGCAAGCTACTCAATGGATACCAGTCGAATGTCAGAATTCATTGGTAAACTTTTTGATACCAAATTAGGTAGAGTTGAATGATATTGAAGTGAAGTAGGTAAGGCCAGTAGGTTAAAAGGTTATAAACGCCGGAAATATAAGGGCTTGGACACACCGAGCGCGACTGCAACGCAGTGTTCGCTGCTTCTAGAATTTGTTACAAAAGGGCCGTATTCAAATGTCGTCTAATTCACATCACACTATGACTAATAATAATAATCAATGGTTTTTGCGCGAAAAGAAAGATACTCGTAGTTACTTGTTTTTAGCTGATTGCGGATCCGCACCGCTGGATCCAGCAAATACAAAAAATGTGCTGGATCCAGCTGGATTGCTGGATTGCGGATCCAGCTGGATTGCTGGATTGCGGATCCAGCTGGATTGCTGGATTGCGGATCCAGCATTGCAATCCCTAGTCCCAGTGGTGGGTCTGCTGCGGTGGGCATCCGCTGACGGAGTAACGAGGTGTTGTCGGTCCCTTGTGCTCCGTCATCAGCGGAACTTCGTGAGGTTTTTAGTCGGTCGGAGTCCGACATAACCAGTGTGCTCCCTCGTGGCCGGTGATAGGTATCCATGACGGACTTTCTTCACGATAAAAAAAGGAGTAGATAGGCTAATGGAATCGAAATCTAAAGAATCACAGTAATATTATAAAGGCGAACGTTTGTGTGTGTGTGTGTGTGTGTGTATGTTTGTTACTCCTTCACGCAAAAACTACTGAACGTATTGGGCTGAAATTTGTAATGGAGATAGATTATACCCTGGATTAACACATATGCTACTTTTTATTCCGTAAAATTAAAGAGTTCCTACGGGATTTTAAAAAACCTACATCCACGCGGACGAAGTCGCGGGCATCAGCTAGTATGAGATATATTAATGCCTTAGTATTTGGAGTTCTGTGATCAATACATTAAACAGAACCAAAAGTGACTGGGAGCGTAAGTTGCGAAAGGTCACATTTTATTAACTAAAATGATAGATTGCGAAATATTGACGCAATAGATATTTTATTAAAACGAGTTAACACAAACAACACCGTTACAACTTACACAAGATGGTGTATGGACCGAGTCCCCTAGAACAGAGATGTCATCATCACCTCGACCTGTCGCCGGCCCACTACTGAGCACGGGGTTCTTATCAGAGTGAGAAGGGCCACGCTGGCTAAGTGCGGACTGGCAGACTTCACACACCTCTGATAACATTATGGAGAACTCTCGAGCATGCAGGTTTCCTCACGAGGTTTTCCTTCAAGTTAAAGCAAGTCCTAAGTAAGGATATTAAGCACATTGGTGTGAATGTTGCTGTACAAAATCCTGACTGAACTAAATTGACAGGTTTTTAACGCCCGACCCGAAAAGAGGGGTGTTATAAGTTTGATGTGTGTATCTGTCTGTGGCATCGTAGCTCCAAAACTAATGAACCGATTTTAATTTAGTTTTTTTGTCTAAAAGGTGGCTTGATCGCGAGTGTTCTTTGATCCAAGAAAATCGTTTCAGCCGTTTGAAAGTTATCAGCTCTTTTCTAGTTACTGTAACCTTCACTTGTCGGGGGTGTTATAAATTTTTAATTAACACTTGTCAAGTAACTTTTATCCGCGACATTTTTCGGATAATGTAAGCTATAATGAAAAATGTTTTCTTGGCAGACACGAGACGGACGGACAGACGGACAGACAACAAAGTGATCCCATAAGGGTTCCGTTTTTCCTTTTGAGGTACGGAACCCTAAAAAATCAAAATCGGATTAGTTCCGGAGATTACCATCTTCATACAAACTTACAACCTCTTAAGATACCACACTAATATTATCACACTTCGCACTAATATTATAAAGGCGAAAGTTGTGTGTATGTTTGTTACTCCTTCAAGCAATAACTACTGAACGGATTTGGCTGAAACTTATAATGGAGATAGATAATATCCTGGATTAGCACATAGGCTACTTTTGATCCCGGAAAATCTAAGAGTTCCTACGGGATTTTGAAAAACCTAAATCCACGCGGACGAAGTCGCGGGCATCAGCTAGTAGACTTAAAGAGTCGCGTTATTCCAAGGTGTTTTATAGAGTAAGCAGTTTGGTAGGTACTCATTATTTTCTGCCGATAGTTTTTCAGTATCGCATTTCCACACATTTTTTCCTCAATGTCGAAATATGCCAACTCATTGTTATTACAGTATGAACACGCTAAAACGTTGTATTTTATGGATAGGTTCTCCGAAGTTTTTATAATTGGTTTTAAAGGCAAACAATTTTTTTTTGTAATTTTTAGGGTTCCGTACCACAAAAGAAAAAACGGAACCCTTATACTCGGTTTTTTAGTTAAATCGCTAATTTAGAATGGATAGCAAACTTAAAACTAGCATCGAATGTGGATTTTACGAACTTTGGAAGACACTCTATAATTACTTAGAAATAATTCCCCATTAGCAACACTATTCGATCGGTCTTTTTGATTGTGTGCGTATCCTGGTATTGGTCTGTGTAGGTATGAGGAAACGCATGAACGTACAAACAGGACAGAACAAACGGAGTAGGTAGGTATTATGTTTAGTTTGCTTCAATAAAAATAAAAATAAATTGTTCCAATGGGTCACTTAATACTAATAACAGAAAAGACTAAGGATGAATCGCGATTCTGAACGTTTCATTATGTGATATTTTTAATAGAAAGAACAAGTGTAAATTAAAAATTTATAACACCCCCGACAAGTGAAGGTTACAGTAACTAGAAAAGAGCTGACAACTTTCAAACGGCTGAACCGATTTTCTTGGATTATAGCTAAGAACACTTTCGATCAAGCTACCTTTCAAACAAAAAAAAACTAAATTAAAATCGGTTCATTCGTTTAGGCGCTACGATGCCACAGACAGATACACAGATACACAGACACACAGATACACACGTCAAACTTATAACACCCCTCTTTTTGGGTCGGGGGTTAAAAAAGGTACTTATGTACGAGTAAATACGCCAACCATAGGCCACAGGAGAGTCACGTTCGAATTTCAACTCCTACTTTGCACTCTGGCGAACCACTTTCCACGCAGATTTCAAAGGGCAAACGAATCTTTTCCGAGCGAGTGAGATGAAAAATAATTTAAATGTCGACCACAGTAAATAATTACTAAAAAGTAAATTACTATAACAAACAGTAATTAACTGTTGGTACAAGCACAAGGTCCACTCACACAATTTCACAGTCCGCTCTCTATAATAATAAAACATTACAAGTCTGTCCGAACCTCGGAATTCAAAAATGTATTAGAAATACACAATTGCAAAGAGCACTAGTCACTGCGGAGCCTACATATTTTGAGAATGTTAGATGAAGGAGTGCAACGTACGTTAAGGGTGCTGTGGATTTGTGTGATGTTGTTGTGTTGGTCGTGTATATTGCTTGCTTTTCCTGCTTCTTCAGCAGTAGGAGGGCGAGCGGTGCATATCATTTGCTGCACATTGTAGCATACAAAGTCTTCTTTGGCGGATAATAGCAACCTATCTCAATATGCCCGCGACTTTGTTCGCGTGGATTTACCGAGATTAAAATTAGCCTACGTCACTTTCCTGGTCTTTGACTATACCCATGTAAAAACTCACGTCAATCCGTTGCTTCCTTGCGTCGTGATTGAAGGACAAACGCACAAACACACTTTCACATTTATAATATTAAGTAGCGATGACACTAATGCCACTATGCTTTATCATTTTGAGCTCAATTACTAAACGCAAATTTTGAAATGCCCGTATTGAAAAAATCGAGAATTTTGGATAGGCTCAGTTTTGTTTTCAATGTGTGTTTATCCTACACATACATTTAGTTGCAGACGTATTTACGTCTGTATTATACTGATGTTTCATTCGACACTTGCGCGGCGACAAGCACATCCACTTTACCGCTTCTATATTTATTTCGAAGTCAGTGGTTCGTATTCGGTACTCGTTTCAAAAATAAACGAAATGTCTGTGACATTATCCTTGATTTTTATCGTGGTAAATATATCGAAATAGCTTCAGTTGGCTGCTATAAAACAAACAAAAGGAATGTCCGGTATTCATGAACTTACCTACTTGAGCCTGAAACACAAACACACACAATGCGCGACACGATATCACACAGTTCGCGCGTACGTGTATTTTTTTAAATTTTAATTTAAAAAAGAATATTAGCCATTTTAATCATGACTAACATTCCCCTTTCCCCTCCAACTAAGCGTAAAGCTTGTGCTAGGATTGGGTACGACAATAGTGCAACGGCTGGGGTTTGAACCGCCGACCTTTCGGAATTCAGTTCACTCCTATAACCGTTGAGCTATTGAGCTATTGTATACAACTGTTACCATCATCATCATCATCAAACCATCGTCGGCTCACTACTAAGCACTCTTTATAATTGCCAAACTTAATATACCTTGGAGAGCATTGTAGAGAACTCTCAGGCGTACCTACAGGTTTCCTCACAATATTTTTTTGTCACCTTTATCCTTCTAGGGCATGCAAGATATCTCTGTACCAAATTTCCTGGGCCCTATTACCTACTAAGCCTCCGCTATAGGCAGTGAGATGAAATTTTCACCGAATGTGTATTTCTATAACAACAAATAATACAAACAACAGACGGAAGCGTTAAAGTGCGGAGACCAACCCAGGAAGAAGAACAACAATTAAAAAAAAATTGAAATGCCCGCCCATGCCATGAAAATTAAAGTGTTATTTATTGTACGATGGTACGGAACCTTTCGTGTGCGAGTCCGACTCACACTTGACCGCTTTTTATGTAATTTATTAGCTTATTCTTGCGACTTCATCCGCGTGGACTACACAAATTTCAAACCCCTATTTTACACCCTTAGGGGTTGAATTTTCAAATCCTATCTTAATGGATGTTCTACGTCATAATAGCTAACTGCGTACCAAACAGCCCGATCGATCCAGTAGTTTGATAGTCAGTCAGTCAACTTTTCCTTCTATATATTTAAATTAGTTTTTTAGCACAATTGAACGAAAAAATTCTTTATTATAATCTAAAATCAATAGTGCAGTGAACCATAACTGTTTCACAAAAAAAAAAACTGAAATCGTGACATGAAAAGCACTCGACAACAATAATAATTTTAATGCTACTCGCTTATCAGTTGACAAACATGGAACGCATTCCGATCCGTGCATTATTAAGAAATAAAAACCTATTCCACCATGAAAAAAAATAACAACTGAAACGAATCTACCGATAAAAAAAAACAAGTGGGAAAAACACCCATTTCTCATTTTTTACCACAGATAATAGTTAATTTGAAAAACACTAGAATCGACACGATAAAACACCACAAAGAAACATTAAAGCGTAAAAAGATATTTATTAATTTAAGGCCGATTTTTAATAATGATATTTACTTAATAAGATGCTTTACTTTACTTTAGAAGATACTTTAATTAATAAGATTAAAAAAGACTGCCCGCCATATTGAATTTTTTTTTCGAAAAAAATTGTAGCCAGTGCCACTTATAATGATGTAAGGATTCAAACTATACCCCATACATCCAAATCCTTTAAATATTTAGAAGTTATGGTGGAATGAGGAAGCTCACATCATACATACATTAACTCTGAAAACATCACATTCCTTTTTTTTGTCAGTCGTGTAAAACATACATTTCTCATTTTTTTACCACGCATAATTTACTTATTTAATTTAAAAAAAAAACACTAGAATCGACATAACAAATTAATACCACAAAAAAAAAAAAAAGATTATAGTTTATGGCCGAATTTTCAATCGCCTAACATTTAACTACGCAGTTATTGTACTGGAAATCTTTTTAAGATGTCAAGTTTATTCGTAAGTTATTTGTCTGGCGATTAAAAAACCATCCATTACTGGAAAAGAACAAAATGAAATCTAAATTCCAAACGATAAGTAAACGAGTGAAAATGGAAAAATCATTAAAAGTAAACACCACTTCTCATTTACCACAGATAATTAAAAATTCCTCACGATAAAACACTTGCGACTAATTCGCGTAACACAGAAATGCCGACGTGTTAAAACACCTGTATTAATATTAGCATAGATTATTTATTTGAAATTCAAAATGGGTTCCACTATTCTAAATTCAAATTAGCGCGGTAAACGCGTGCACCGACCGCGCAGTTTTCCGTCCGACTGGACTAGTGATGGTCGTCTACCGATTGGACGAATTGATTAACGGCAAAGCATAAATTTCCATTTAATTCTGTTAAAACATACGCCGATACGCTATTTCTAGACTTGAATTTTTCCCATGCAGCTTTATATGTCATATGGACTGGAATTATACAGCTAGTATCGCTTTTAACAGGGTTCTCTCCGTCACTTACTCCATATAATCGTAGTTCCAATTTCATTTGAATATTAAGCAACCAAAGTCCATGAAATTTTGCAGACATATTCTAGAAACTAATATCTGTGCCCGTGGTGTTTTAGATTTTTCTAAAAATATGTAGTTTTAAAATTACAGGGGCTCAAAGATTTGTATGTGAACTTTTTTTAAGACCGCGTTACTTTGAAACCGAATATTTTATCAGAAATCTGGAAAACCACAGGCATAGATATTAGTTTCTAGAATGTGTCTGTAAAATTTCATGGACTATGGTTGCTTAGTATTCAAATGAAATTGGGAACTACGTTTGTATGGAGCGAGTGACGGAGAGACCCCTCTTAATCTAGTTTCGTATCGAAACTTGAATTAATCCTACTTTAAAATAAAACTTGATGTGATTTAGACTAGCTATAAACGCACAAGCCCATTTAAAAATGATAAATTAATTGTTATCGTATAAGAAATATAAATACATATTATCATAACATAATGCACACACGCGTAACTTTTGTCTTAGAACATTGTGACAAGGCTGTGGCCTGTTATGTATTAGAGCGTAGTTAGCTTTGGTATCACAAGTGTAAATTAAAAATTTATAACTCCCCCGACAAGTGAAGGTTATAATAGTAACTAGAAAAGAGCTGATAACTTTCAAACGGCTGAACCGATTTTTTCGGATTATAGCTATGAACACACTCGATCAAGCCATCTTTCAAACAAAACAAACTAAATAAAAATCGGTTCATTAGTTTAGGAGCTACGATGCCACAGACAGATACACAGATACACACGTCAAACTTATAACACCCCTCTTTTTAGGTCGGGGGTTAATAAATGGTTCTTGGCGAGTTTCTTGCTGGTTCTTCTCAGTAGGAACGGCATTCCGAACCATTAGATTATTTTGACGATTCAAAAGCACTTGTAAAAAGTGTATTTGAATAAAAATCTATTCTATTCTATTCTAAAAGCTGAGACCTGTAGAGCGATTTTGAACTTATCTCACACATGAACCACGCGTTGTACACTTCAAATACACACTTCAATGATGAAAATTCCAATTTACAGGTTCAGCCACTGTCTGAGGCTTGCTGTTCTTACAATCGATGAGGGCAACAAAAGTTGCGAAGACAAAAGTTGCAAAGACAAAAGTTGCTTGTGTGCGCGCACCATATTTTTAAGACGCAGTTTTATTCTTGCTACTCAATTTGCCGAAAATACTGAACGAAACGATTTTACTGAACGCTATTATTATCTATACTAATATAATAAAGAGGTAAAGTTTGTAAGTTTGTTTATAGGGGGTAATCTCTTGAACTACTGAACCGATTTTGAAAATTCTTTCCCCAATAGAAAGCTACATTATTCCTGAGTACCACCGGCAATATTTTACTATAAAAAAAGAACCCTCGGTGCGTGGACTTCGTCTCTGGTGGCATTTGCTGGCGCGCGTGCGGTGCCTTTTTAACCCCCGACCCAAATAGAGGGGTGTTATAAGTTTGACGTGTGTATCTGTGTGTCTGTGTATCTGTGTATCTGTCTGTGGCATCGTAGCTCCTAAACTAATGAACCGATTTTAGTTTAGTTTTTTTTGTTTGAAAGGTGTCTTGATCGAGAGTGTTCTTAGCTATAATCCAAGAAAATCGGTTCAGCCGTTTTAAAGTTATCAGCTCTTATCTAGTTATTGTAACCTTCAATTGTCGGGGGTGTTATAAATTTTTAATTTACACTTGTTGGAATGTTTTTTTGTAAGAAGTGGCCGGTTTTTGTGTTCTGCTGGTGTTTATTGGTGGTGGAACTGACCAAGGAACTGACTGGGAAGCGCTCTAAAGGGGCGCCGCGTGTATGTCGGCGGGCGCCGGCGCACACGAAGTCCATACTTATACAGATAGTTTCACTAACTTGTAATTAATTACAAACTTGACATTGGCTAATCTGTGTAAAGCCAGACGATAGAGAAAAAAGAACCCTCGGTGCGCGAGTCTGACTCGCACTTGGCAGGTTTTTATTATTTTGAAGAGAGTCTTTATCTTATCATTGTTTTTGCTGATGTTTGCACACTTGAGTGATATTGTGTAATATCTGCTACTTGTTTTACACAAAATATAAGCTTAGTAAATGCATGTACATACATATACCTACTTGTACATAGCCTAATTTTAGCGCAAACAAAGTGCTGCATTGGGGAAAATTCCAATTATTTATTTATCTAACAATAAATCTTTGTGCAATGTTCACATACATTCTACAAACTCTCAGGCTGAGATCTATGGAACGCACTTTGACTTTGCTTAGACTTAAGGTGCCCACGCACTCGAACTGAACTGCAGCTGAACTGCGCGTCGCGGCAGCGCCCCGCATGATATTCTCTCCAGCCGCGACGCGCGGCAGTGACGCGCTACGCGGTACGCGCGTCGCGGCTGGACCTGATGCGGACGGCACCGCTGGAATTTTAGTGGGTATGCTATATGAATGCGGCATCAAACGCATTGCTAGTGAGTCTCATATACCTGCGTGTGCGCGGGATGCGTAACTGCATTTTTACCAGCGGATAAAAAAGAAAAGGCATCATCGTACTTAAGGTTGCCTGGTAGAGATTGCTCCAAGCAATAAGGCCGCCTTTGCACACAATTGTTTTTTCTGTTTTCTTCTTTCTGTGATGTATTCCTTTACATGTGTTTTGTGTGCAATAAAGTGTTCTATCTATCTATCTAAGGTTCGACCTACCTTCTGATTGACCTTGACATTCTTGGGTGGCTTCACAACCGCTGGCTTTGGCGCTGGCGGCGGCGGAATGGGCTCTGCAAGAAAAGACGACGAATTAGTAATAGCTAGATGAGTTAGCGATACCTGGGTCAGACCAAATACACCGGTCAAGTGCGAGTCGGACTCGCACACCACGCATGTTTAGCAGTGGGAGGGCGGACGGTGCATATCGCATTTTGCACTATAAAGATTAGTCTGTTTCATCGGATTAAAGCAAAGTAGAGGAGATGCCCGCGACTTTGTCCGCTTGGGTTTAGGTTTTTAAAGATCCCTTGGGAAATGTTTGATTTTCCGGGATAAAAAGTTGCCTATGTCAATTACATGGACGCAAGCTACCTCGGTACCAAACATACAAATCGCTTAAGCGGATGGGTTTTTGGGAATCCCGTGGGAACTTTTTGATTTTCGGGGATAAAAAGTAGCCTATGTCCGTCCCTGGGATATAAAAGCTAACTGTGTACCAAATTTCGTCACAATCGGTTAAAATGTAGGTCCGTGAAAAGGTAGCAGACAGACAGACAGACACACTTTCGTATTTTTAATATGAGTATGGATGAAGACGTCGGTTCCTTGTATATCATGGACTTCCGCAAAGTAACGCCCGCTTCTATACAGCACTCTTTCTTCGTCTAAATCAGGGGTCTCTAAACTACGGCCCGCGGGCCACATCCGGCCCGCCAGAGCCATCAACCCGGCCCGCGATAGCTTGAAATGATGACGCAGACAACTTAACTGAAGTATCTAAGCTAAAGCATATTAATAACTAATAAATAATGTTAAGTAATTGAAGTACATATTAGATATTAGACTATCTTACCCGCTAATATTTTACGATTGTGTTGTTGCTTACCGCTGTGCCGAAAGATAAAATTTGCTTAAGTATGTATGTATATATGTATATTTATTAACTGAAAAAAAATATGTACAGAGGGTTTTTCTTACATTCAGCGCCACAAAAACCACAGTTGGTTTAACTGGGCATTGAGTTAACTATAAAAATAAAGCTATACAGTAAAAATTAAAGTAGGTATAAGTTTGTTACTATAATTTCTCATTAAGTGAAATCTGTATAATTTCTTTTGAGAATAAATTCTTTAACCACAAGTAATTGAAATGCAAGAAAAGCGTAGGTATATTTGCCTAGGTCGTGCACTTTGTGCCTAGTCTAGCTAGAAATATAGTTAAGGTCGGAAAAATTTGAACTGTTTTGGCCCTTGGAACATACTGACAAAATCATTATGGCCCTAAGGCTTCAGTTAGTAAGTTTGGAGACCCCTGGTCTAAATGAAGTAAAGCGCGCTGACCTGGAGGAGGAGACTTCGTCTGTGGTGGCGTTTGCTGGCGCGCGTGTTGTGCCTTTGTGTTTTTTTCTTAAAATTATATAGACTAGCGCTTGGCTGCAATCAGACCTGCTAGCAAGTGATGATGCAGCCTAAGATGGAGCGCGCTTGCCTAGAAATTGCCTATTCACTCTTGACTTGAAAGTACCCATTTATTTTTTGTTAGAAGTAGCCGGTTTTTGTGTTCTGCTGGTGTTTATTGGTGGTGGAACTGACTGGGAAGCGCTCTAAAGGGGCGCCGCGTGTATGTCGGCGGGCGCCGGCACAGACGAAGTCCGTACTTATACATATAGCTTCCCAAACTTGTAAATGACTACAAACTGGACTTCGTCTGTGTTGGTGTTAGCTGGCGGGCGTGCTCTACCTTTTTATAGTGTTTTTTTTTTGTTAAAACTGACTGGAAAGCGCTCTAAGGGGGTGCCATGCGTATATTGGTGAGCGCCGGCACAGACGGGGTCCATTCTTGTATAGTTTAATAATTAACTTGTTACAAATCACTACAAACTTGACATTGGCTAATCTTTGTAAAGCCAGACGAGAGAGGGAAAAAAAAGGACTACAAACTTCATATTGGCTTATCACTGTAAAGCCAGAAGAGAGAAAAAAAATAACCTGGAGGAGGCAGCTGCGCCCTGCCCTGCTGCTGTGGCTGCAGCGGCGACCGCTTCTCCTGCTCCAAGATGGCCGGCGGCGCGGGGGGCGGAGCCCCAGTGCTCCCACCTCGGACCTGGTGACAAACGGAACAAGTGTAAATTAAAAATTTTCAACACCCCCGACAAATCATTTTCAAATAAATAATTATGTATATCTAGGCAACGTGCATCTTGACAGCTTGACATTTGTCAATTGGCACTTGAATATTATGAACCTAAGGGTTATCTAACCTTCTTTTCTACAAGAAAACTAGAAAATAGCTGATAACTTTTAAACGGCTGAACCAATTTTTTTGGATTATAGCTAAGAACACTCTCGATCAAGCCACCTTTCAAACAAAAAAAAGTAAATTAAAATCGGTTCATTCGTTTAGGCGCTACGATGCCACAGACAGATACACAGATACACAGACACACAGATACACACGTCAAACTTATAACACCCCTCTTTTTGGGTCGGGGGTTAAAAATAAACTCAAACAAATGCTTTTTAATGTTTCGTACCGCAAAAGGAAAACGGAACCCTTAAAAACGCGCTTAAGTGCTAGTCAGACTCGCGTACCAACGACTCCGTATTTTTCGACATTCTGCACGATAAATCAAAACTAAAAAAATTAAATAAAAAAAAATCTGTTTTAGAAAGTACAGGTAAGAACTCTTTCGTGTGATACCCAACTAAGTGACTGTAGTACTGTGTGTGAGTAAAGGTTTCTTGACAGACACGACAGACAGACAGACAGACAGTCCGTTCCGTACCTCAAAAGGAGAAAAGGGACCCTAATAGGATCACTTTGTTGTCTGTCTGTCTGTCCGTCTGTCGTGTCTGTCAAGAAAACCTATAGGGTGCTTCCGTTGATCTAGAATCATGAAAGGCAGGTAGGTAGGTCTTATAGCACAAGAAAAGGAAAAGATCCGAAAATATTGAATTTGTGGTTATATCACACACATAAAAATTAATATGTGTTCACAAAAATTTAATTCACACACTAACTCACATTAACAAGGTCATATAGGCCGCGCAAACTAAGGAAAACTGAAGTACAATATACGTATATATACATCTAAGGTAGTAACAAATGTAAATTAAAAATTTGTAACTTTATAACATTAGTGTGATTGTTTTCTTTTACAACAAGAATGGATCCTAAAAGAAATCCAATACGAAAGTTGTAATAGAATTTTTCTGTACCCGTATTGCGTAACCCAAAATCTCTATTGTGAAGAGATAAGAGGCCTAAATAACGGGAAACAAGTGTAAATTAATTTATAACACCCCCGACAAGTGAAGGTTACAGTAACTAGAAAAGAGCTGATAACTTTCAAACGGCTCAACTGATTTTCTTCGATTACAGCTAAGAACACTCGCAATCAAGCCACCTTTCAAACAAAAAAACTAAATTAAAATCGGTTCATTAGTTTAGGACCTACGATGCCACAGACAGATACACAGATACACACGTCAAACTTATAACACCCCTCTTTTTGGGTCGGGGGTTAAAAAAGTACGTTATAAATTCAAGTGACAAAACTGCATACAGCTTTTACGCGGGCAGTTTTTGAAACAGCTCACATATCGAGTTCGATGCAATCCGGTTTCCGTATCAAAAAACATTCGCGTGTGGTACAACCTAGAGGATATGGCGTTAAAAAACCGCTCAAGTGCGAGCCGGGCTCGCAAACGAAGAATTCCGTACCATATGGTACAAGAAATAACACTTTAATTTTTCTAAATTTTACTGGCGCGGGATAGGAGTTATTTTGATTTCTTTTATTATAATATGTTGTTATAGCGGCAATAGAAATACACATTCTGTAAAATTTCAAGTCTCTACTTATTACAGTTCACGAGATACAGTTCGCTGTCAGACGGACGGATGCGCAAAAGGACAGCGGAGGCTTAGCAATAGGGTCCCTTTGGGTACGAAAGTCAGAACCCTTAAATATCATATAAGCATTTTGCCACTGCTAACCATCGATTTCTATTTGCTCTATAGACCAATCCACATCGAGGCCCGCCCACGAATTCACGGACGTTTCGTGCGCGTGCGCAAGCATCCACCTATAGATAGTTATGCCGGAGAAAAATCGGAGGAAATTCTATGAAGCTGTCAAAATTAGTATGACACTGACCATCAAATTATATGCAAAAATGTTTCCTGTTTAAAGATACATACTAGTATTATATAAATCCTTAAAAGAAATGATTGTCAGTTTCTGCCTTTCCAACTGTTTACAGTTAAAATAGACTTTTCATTTTAATCCAAACTATTATTGATATACCGCTAAAATAGTTTAACTTGGACCATACCCCAAATTAACCAATACTTAATTATAAATTCATTCACTCCAACGTTTATCGCTATGACAACTTTTACCTTGTATTTAAGACTTAAAGATTATAAGTTATAACCTTCAACAAGACGGTATATTAATTTAACCACAAGTTTACAAGATTTAAGAAGACACATCTATGGATCTTGTGAATTGTACCAAACACGTTTGATAGCAATGGATCAATCATGATCAACCCATTTCCGCCCCACTACTGAGTACGGGTCTCCTCTCAGAATGAGAAGGGTTTAGGCCATAGTCTGCCACGCTGGCCCAATGCGGATTGGCAGACTTCACACACCTTTGAGAACATGGAGAACTCTCAGGCATGCAGGTTTCCTCACGATGTTTTCCTTCACCGTTAAAGCAAGTGATATTTAATTGCTTAAAATGGATCAATATCTACGACTTTTACTGACTTGAGAATGTGATTAGTAGCCGATTATTTAAATACTTCTCTCACAAGTGTAAATTAAAAATTTATAACACCCCCGACAAGTGAAGGTTACAGTAACTAGAAAAGAGCTGATAACTTTCAAACGGCGGAACCGATTTTCTTGGATTATAGCTAAGAACACTCTCGATTAAGTCACCTTTCAAACAAAAAAAAAAAAATTATAATCGGTTCATTAGTTTAGGAGCTACGATGCTACAGTCAAACTTATGACACCCCTCTTTTTGGGTTGGGGGTTAAAAATCAAGCCAAAAGTCAAGTTTCAATTATTGTTTTTGACATTTTTGTTTTATGCATGAAGTATACGGTAAGTACGGACCCGCAAATTTTTACCAATCACACACAGTCACTTGCAAAACTCTATTTCGCCACTAAAACTTTTCATCCTTTCTCATTGACGCTTATTTTAACGCCTTATGGTCTTTACTACTGAATTTTACCAATATTATTATAATTCGAACCGCCAGGATATGGTATGCCCTTGCAGCATCAGTTTTCCCATTCAATTTTACTATGGGTACCTTCGAATCAAGAGTATAATATGGGCATCTTCTAGGCAAGCGCGCTCCATATTCGACTATAAGCCACGGTTCAAACCCCGCCCATTGCACCATTGTCGTACCTACTCCTAGCATAAGCCTGACGCTTAGTTGGGGAGGAAAGGGGAATATTAGTCATTTAACAGCTAATATTCTTTAAAAAAAAAAATTTGGCTGCATCATTTGTCAGCGGGCCTGATTGAAGCCAGTCTAGACTTTAAATTAAAAAAAAATACTGCCTTGTGCAATAATGAGCTGGCGATGGCTTAGTGATGATGATGATGAGTGAATTCTCAAGGTTAGTTTAGAGTATTAGTGTAAAAATAGTATGAACAGCTAAGCTGGGCGTTGTGATCTCATGACTTGTACCACACACGATTGTTACCAATGCATCAGGGTAAAGTAGCTCTTCCCACTGTATCTTTAAGGCACACAATCCTTCATCAAAAGCGATTCGTAACAACAGGTTCAGTGCAAAAATGTCAAACCACAGACAGACTGTAGTTGGGCAACTCTTTGAGCTCTCCGAATAACCAATATGGTGACATTTTGTGCTACTTTCAATCATTGACGATTAATTTTATACAAAAAACCCATCATAGCCTAGTGGTTAAGTTAAGACATCTGCCTCAGGAGTTCAATGTTCAATCCTGGACACGCACCTCCAACTTTTCAGAGTTAGGTGCGTTTAAAAAACCCTCTGGAACCCTCGATGCGCGAGTCTGACTCGCACTTGGCCGGTTTTTTATTTTTTTGGGAAGCAGTTGGCAACACTGCTCATAGACGACTCGAGAGCGAGAGTTCTGAGTAGTTATTGAACGGAATAGTGTTTTGCTCTAGCTACATAGAACTACTACCCACCCTGCGGCACTGGCGCTTCGCCAAGAGCGAGACGGCAACGCACTGCGTCTGTCAACCTTTTTTATTTTTTGGAAAGCAGTTGGCAGCATTGGTCATAGCCGACTCGAGAGCGAGAGTTCAGAGTATTTGATCATCAAACTTCAGAGAGGTCGTCACAGTATAGAGCGTTTCAACGAATAGTCCCTATGGCGTTATGTTGGCTCCCCTGTCTGTCTAAGTCATTGGCACCATATTGGCATGAGAAGACGGAGATTTTGTTTATTTTTACTTGATTTTCATGAATGAATGAATGAATGAATGAAATGAAAATCGATAGTTATTGAACGGAACAGTCTTATGGTGTAGCTACTACCCACCCTGCGGTACTGGCGCTTCGCCAAGAGCGAGACGGCAACGCACTGCGTCTGTCAACCTTTTTTCGTCAATTATTTCTATTTAAGAAAGCGTATTTTTGTGTCGCGAGAAAAGTGAAAAGTCATACCGTCTGATCGTCCTACCAATAATGGGTATATCTAAATCACGACCCATTTTATAAATGTGAATGTATGTCTGTTGGTTTGTCCTCCAATCATATCGAAACGGAGCAACAGATCGACGCAGACATGATTTTTGGCATAGGTATAGTTTAAGAGTGAAGAGTGACAGGGTAGATACTTTTTATCTCGAAAAATCATAGAGTTCCCACAGGATTTTTGAAAAATTAAATTTACGCGGACGAAGTCGCGGGCATCGTCTAGTCTACTAAATATATGAAAGGAAAAGCTGACTGACTAACTGATCTATCAAAGCATAGCTCAAACTACTAGACTTATCAGGCTGAAATTTGGCATGCAGGCAGCTATTATGACGTAGACATCCACTAGGAAAGGATTTTTTGAAAATTTTGCCATGCCAAAATTTTTTTTTTTTTTTTTTTGTTTTTTTTTTTGTAAAATGAGGCTTGAGATTTGTGTAGTCCACGCGGATGATGTCACGGGCATCAGCTAGTATTACATATAAAGAAAAGTCCTGAATCAACAACGGGCTGTCGGAATCGTTGGACCTAGAAAGCTGAAATGCACCTAAAGTTGAAAGTTAGAGGCGTGTTTCTTTTATAAGTAGACAAGGAATAAGGTCGAATTTTTCGAAATTCCCACGGGATAGAGAATAATAGAGGATTTATTATTTCAAAGCTTCAAGGTATCGCTATTCGCTAGTAAGGCAATAGAAAAGGTATCGCTTCGCCGAATTTAATATATAAATATATACCCCACCCATTGCACTATTGTCGTACCCACTCCTAGCACAAGCTTAACGCTTAGTTGGAGGGGAAAGGGGAATGTTAGTCATGATTAAAAATGGCTAATATTCTTTATTTAAAAAAAATGCACAAAAATAACTCAAAAGACCATAATTATATCTCAAAACCTCCAAAGCAAAAAAAATTATACTATACACATACTATGTATACATAGTTAATATATAATAATATAATGAGTCTGTCCTTGACTGAGTAAACCCGGCAGCACAATACGTCTAACCAAACTGTGTACACAACACATTTCGATAACATAATATTATAGCGTGGAAGATATTATGCAACACTTTCGTTTTATATCATCTTACATAGTAGATATTATTATATGAAATAATTATAGATAATAATCTATACTAATATTATAAAGAGGAAACCTTTATATTTTTGTATGTTTGTATTGAATAGGCTCAAAAACTACTGAACCGATTTCAAAATTTCTTTTACCATTACTTAGAGGGATTCTTCCGAATCCGTATAGGCTATATTTTATCCCGGAAAATAGATAGGATTTCTCGTGGTTGTGTCCACCCGTGCGAAGGCGGGGCGGGTCGCTAGTATTATATATTACCGTTAGAAAATTTGTGACAAAACCAGGAGGCATCACCTAAGCTGGCAGGCGTCAAATGTTACCTACATTTGACGCAAGGTAGGCAGTGAAACGACTAGGTATCTTCACGTCGCTTCTAGCTTAATTAACCCCCGACCCAAAAAGAGGGGTGTTATAAGTTTAAATTAAAAAAATGTTTAAGTAAACAAGTGTAAATTAAAAATTTATAACACTCCCGACAAGTGAAGGTTACAGTAACTAGAAAAGAGCTGATAACTTTCAAACGGATGAACCGATTTTCTTGGATTATAGCTAAGAATACTCTCGATCAAGCCACCTTTCAAACAAAAAAAACTGCATTAAAATCGGTTCATTAGTTTAGGAGCTACGATGCCACAGACACACACGTCAAACTTATAACACCCCTCTTTTTGGGTCGGGGGTTAAAAATAAATAAATGGGGGGCCGTCAGTTTTAAAACATTTTTGTGACAGTAGCTAAGTAGCTATTTCAAAAACTAAACAAGTTAGGAATATGAAATTTCGGTATATTATGCACCATATTATAGTATTGTATCTAAACAAGAAATACTGAAAACGACGATTTATAAAATAGCTTGTAAGCTGTGACCAAAATAAACGAACATTTTTTGGGTTTTTCTTTCACGGTTAACTGCGATGTTCTAGCTCGGAAAAGAAATATTTCACACACTCAAAATATGTACGGAACCCTAAGAGAGCGAGGCTCGACTCGCGCTTGACCGGTTTTTTATTATTGAAACCGATTCACGGGGGACTTCGTCTGTGTTGGTGTTAGCTGGCGGGCGTGCTCTGACTTTTTGGAGTGTTTTTTTTTTGTTAAAACTGACTGGAAAGCGCTCTAAGGGGGTGCCGTGCGTATGTCAGCGGGCGCCCGCGCCGGCACAGACAGGGTCCATACTTGTATAGTTTAACTAACTTGTCTATACTAATATTATAAAGAGGAAACCTTTGTATTTTTGTATTTTTGTATGTTTGTATTGAATAGGCTCAAAAACTTCTGGACCGATTTCAAAATTTCTTTTACCATTACTTAGAGGGATTCTTCCGAATCCGTATAGGCTATATTTTATCCCGGAAAATAGATAGAATTTTTCGTGGTAGTGAAAATTGTGGAATAAGGCGTCGAAAAAACTGCCGTACGTTAACGATTCTCGCGAACGCTGCCTAAATGGTTAGAGATGTACGAGTATGGCTGACTTCTATAGAAATAAATGTCCACCCGTGCGAAGCCGGGGCGGGTCGCTAGTTACAAATAACTACAAACTTGACAATGGCTAATCTTTGTAAAGCCAGACGAGAGAGGAAAAAAAACCGATTCACGGGCACCAGGGCATCATAGTTAAACAGTGAGTAACAAACCATTTATTATTGTTTAGAGTTTCATCATACTAATCAGCTGGGAGATGCTAACATTGGATCATATCCAAATCATCTATTTTTAATCTGTTTATATCACGCAATTTTCGCATTTATATCTATATTTATAGGTATGTTTGTGCGTTGTGTTTATGAGACGTTTCGCGCTTGATTGGTCGGGATGTAAACATAGTTACAGTTGGTAAATAGAAATAGAAAAGTTTTCTAGTCAAATAAACTTGTATAAGTGCTTTTGAATCGTCAAGTGTACACTTCTTACGCACAATGTATTAACGTGCCCACGCACTTGAACTGAACTGCAGCTGAACTGCGCGTCGCGGCAGCGCCCCGCACGATATTCTCTCCAGCCGCGACGCGCCTACGTCGCGTACGTCGTCGAATCCACTAATATTATAAAGGCGAAAGTTTGTGTGATGTGTGTGTGTGTGTGTATGTTTGTTACTCTTTCACGTAATAACTATTGAACGGATTTGGCTGAAATTTGGAATGGGGATAGATAATATCCTGGATTAGCACATAGGCTACTTTTTATCCCGGAAAATCAAAGAGTTCCCACCTAAATTCACGCGGGCGAAGTCGCGGGCATCGGCTAGTTTAGTATAA
Source organism: Maniola jurtina (assembly GCF_905333055.1). Taxonomy (NCBI): domain Eukaryota; kingdom Metazoa; phylum Arthropoda; class Insecta; order Lepidoptera; family Nymphalidae; genus Maniola; species Maniola jurtina. The sequence continues at coordinate 3,976,255 of NC_060056.1, forward strand.
CAATGGATGATGGGTTTGTTTACTCCAATATTTGCGATATAGTCTCTCGGACTACAATAGCGAGTGCCCCTCCATTAGGGTTGCCCCTTCGCTAATGTCAAGGACGCCCTCGTGCATATTGCCGCGGCGGGGCTGAGCAGATGCACTTCGTTAGCCCTTTGAGGGTTCCCGGAAAGGGGTCGCTAGTGTGCATTGTACCTAAGTTTGTAACTTGTATGCGTTGGCGATTTCGGAGTTCTATCTTCTGTCTTTTTCTCTCTCCATATTATCTACTCACTAGAGTAGTACAATGTCTATCCACGTTTTACGTTTTTCAAGATCCCAGGGACACCATTTTCCGGGATAAAAAAATCGGCCAAGTGCGAGTCAGACTCGCGCACTGAGGGTTCCGTACTCGGGTATTTTTTCCAACATTTTGCAAAATAAATCAAAAACTATTATACATAAAAATAAATAAAATCTGTTTTAGAATGTACAGGTAAAGCCCTTTTATATAATACCCCACTTGGTATAGTTATCTTACTTTGAAAATTGAAACACTTAATTTTTTTTTAAATGATGTAACCACAAATTCGCGGTTTTCAGATTTATTCCTGTACTTGTGCTATAAAACCTACCTACCTACCAAATTTCATGATTCTAGGTCAACGGGAAGTACCCTATAGGTTTCTTGACAGACACGACGACGGACGGATGGACGGACGGAGAGACGGACGGACGGATGGACGGACAGACAGACAGACAACTTCTTTCTTTCTTTCCCCGGGATTTAAGAGCCCGCTTCTTCGATGCGATAACTCGTTGATAGTGCTGTTTCCACAGATGACGGCGCGTGTGGTCCCCCGCCTCATACCCCGATTGCCATCTTGACCTGTCGCGTACTATACTTGGGTGCTGTCAATAATATTTTAATCACCAAGTTCCCCTCCCGAAGGTCGAGTGACGTCACACAGGCGTTGACATCCAAGTTACGTCACATTGGATACGCGCCAGTATGATAATTTCACTCATAATGTCATACTAGGGTGCGATGTTAACTTCGATGTATCGATCTAGGTGTTTTCTTGGGTTCATAATGGGACCCCAGCATTCGCATCCTGATGTTTAGTGGCCCAAACCCATAGGGTGCCAATGGGACACTATTAATAAATCTCCAGTGTCCGTCCGTCCATCAGTCTGTCTGTCAGTGGGATGTATCTCGTGAACCGTAATATGTAGAGAAATGAAATTTTCCCAGAACGTGTATTTCTATTGCCGCTATAACAACCAATAATAAAAATTCAAAATCGCCGCCATGATAATCGACAAATTAGGGTTATTTGTACGATGCGATGGTACGAAACCTAAATCCATACTAATATTATAAATGCGAAAGTGTGTCTGTCTGTCTGCTACCTTTTCACGGCCCAACAGTTTAACCGATTCTGAAGAAATTTAGTACAGGGTTAGCTTATATCCCGGGGACGGATATAGGCTTTTTATCCCGGCAAATCAAACAGTTCCCACGGAATTATAACTAGGTCATAATTATTCAAAGAAAAGGGACCAATTTTTTATAAGATCCTGATTAAATAAATATAATTAATTACATAGTAGTTAGTGGTTAGAACAAAGATTGAAATGCCAAGCTCTTATCAAACGTAAGTCGTTAATCTTTACAAATTAACAGATAAGCACTGATAAGCAATGCATTCTATTCGGCCTAGCGCCAAAGATTCATAGCCACAGTGTGATGATCACAAATGGGGTGATGACTGTGTCAAAAATAAATTCATCATCATCATCAGCCTGTGGACGTCCACTGTTTGACATAGGCTTTCCCTGTAGAGCGCCACCACACCCGGTCCGCAGTCTTCCTCATCCAGCCACTTCCCGCCAGCCGCTTTATATCGTCGGTCCATCATACTGGAGGGCGTCCCACACTACGTTTGCTTAAACACGGTCTCCACTCAAGGACTTTACGGCAAAAATAAATTATTTCTTAGGTACTATTAAACAGAAGCTCTTCCGAAATTAGTCAAGCCCACGGCCACTGTTGGTTTTAAGTTTGCTAACCATTGGCTGACCGACAGACGTACGGACGGACATGCAGGCTTCGTAATAACTAATAAGTTCTCGTTGGCACTCTTCAGGACTACGGACCCTAAAGAGACGTGAAATGCCAAATCATTGCCACTTCAATAACAAGTGTAAATTAAAAATTTATTACACCCCCGACAAGTGAAGGTTACAGTAACAAGAAAAGAGCTGATAACTTTCAAACGGCTGAACCGATTTTCTTGGAATAGCTAAGAACGCGCTCGATCAAGCCACCTTTCAAACAAAAAACAACTAAATTAAAATCGGTTCATTAGTTTAGGAGCTACGATGGCACAGACAGATACACAAAGACACACGTCAAACTTATAACACCCCTCGTTTTGGGTCGGGGGTCAAAAAGTGCGTCCAAGGCTGTTATTGTTTACCATCAGGGACAGATCCCAGTCGTAGTAGCCTACCATCGATTTTCCCGCCCGCCTTATTCCAAGGTCACTCTTTTTAAGGTCAACAACGGAAAATGGGATAGACGTACGACGCACTAGCTAATTCTATTTTATTTTATTTAGGTATAGTATTGCTGTGTACACCTATTAGGGGTTGTCACTTAGATTAGGATCTTTTGTTTTTATGTTTGGATCATTTTTAGTAACAACCTGTTTTGTGTACCTTTTCAATAAATAAATAATTCTGTTATTAGGGTTCCGAACCTCAAAAGGAAAAACGGAACCCTTATAGGATCACTTTGTTGTCTGTCTGTCTGTACTCTAGGGTACTTCCCGTTGACCTAGAATCATGAAATTTGGCATGTAGGTAGGTCTTATAGCATAAATCTGAAAACCGTGGATTTCTGGCTACATTATTTTAAAAAATAATTAAAATGTGTTTCAATTTTCAAAGTAAGATAACTATACCAAGTGGGGTATCATATGAAAGGGCTTTACCTGTACAGTGTACATTCTAAAACAGATTTTTATTTATTGTTATACATAACAGATTTTGATTTATCGTGCAAAATGTCGGAAAAATACCCGAGTACGGAACCCTTGGTGCGGGAATTTAACTCGCACTTGATCGGTTTTTTTTGTTATCAAGAAATTGCAATGTCTCGATTACGCTCACATCTGCAGGTGTGCATCGCGCCTAAGCTTTTAAAAGCCGTCGACACACCAACTCGGGTACACAGTAAGTACACAAGTACTTGAGTAGATAATTATAAACATTACAGTATGAACGGACTATTGTGTCCTATTAGATATAGTTAGTACATAATATGCATGTAGGTGATGTAGGTCAAGTGCAAAGAATCGATATCTGCCAACGACGCGACTCATATAGAAATCGAGATAAAGTTGCTAATTCTGTTGTACACAATCTCTGATTGTGTTATACATACTATACACATGAAAAACAGAACCCTTATAGGATCACTTTGTTGTCTGTCTGTCTTCCTCCGTCCATCCATCGTGTCTATCAAAAAAACCTATAGGGTACTTCCCGTTGACCTAGTATTTTCAACCAAAGTAAGAAAACTATACCAAGTGGTATGAATAGGCTTTACCTGTACATTCTAAAACAGATTTTTATTTATTTTTTATACATTTAAGTTTTTGATTTATCGTACAAAATGTCGGAAAAAATACCCGAGTAAGGAACCATCGGTGCGCGAGTCTAACTCGCACTTGGCCGGTTTTTTGTCCTAGCTTATGTCTTAAGTAGGGTATAAGCTATATCCAATGCAAATACCAGCCAAATCCGTCCAGTAGTTTTTGCGTGAAACAGTAACAAACACACACACACACACACACACACACACTTTCACCTTTATAAGATTCACCGAGCAAAGCAGCGGGCGTTCGCTACTCTTGTACATTCGAACATGTACAATCGAAATGTATTTAGATCAGACTTTTACCATTTCTATGACTAAGTTTTATATTCCGTGGACACAACTGGCGGTATTTGAACCGTATCCAAGAAACAGAGTAAGCAAGTAACAAACCTAATTGGTGGTGCAATTGCAGTGCAGTAAGACTGCAAGCTCAACAGTGACGGGGGTGGAAAAATCCGGAAGGTTAAACTCTTAGGCGCAATGCACACCGACGGAGTGGAGTGGCGGCGAGGCGCGCTACTCTGTTTTTGTCAATTTAAACTCAGCTTTTATACTTTGACCTTACGGTTGAAGTTGCTATGATGAAAATAAGCCTGAAAAGGAAAGATCATTTTTATGGGCCAGCGCTTTGTGTATCCCCCTTTTTTGTGTTCCGCTAATTCTACCGGCGTGTGTATTATGTGTATAAGAGTTAATGTAGTTGAATGAATGAATATACTTTTATTGTACACCACAAAATTAATTCAGAAAAACACATACAAAGCAAAACAAAATATATAGGCAGGTAGGTACAATATGGCGGCCTTATCGCTATCTAGCGATCTCTTCCAGGCAACACATCACAGTAATATTATAAAGGAGAAAGTTTGTATGTGTGTGTGTGTATGTTTGTTACTCCTTCACCCAAAAACTACTGGACGGATTGGGCTGTTTAGAATGGAGATAGATTATACCCTGGATTAGCACATAGGCTACTTCTTATCCCGGAAAATCAAAGAGTTCCCACGGGATTTTTAAAAAAACCTACATCCACGCGAACGAAGTCACGGGTATCAGCTAGTGAATGAATATACTTTTATTGTACACCACAAAATTAATACAGAAAAACACATACAAAGCAAAACAAAATATATAGGCAGGTAGGTACAATTTGGCGGCCTTATCGCTACCTAGCCACCTCTTCCAGGCAACAAATGAAGTTCTATAATAACATTTTTTGGAGCCTTTATAAAGGTCTTTCAGCCACGTTGAAGTTGAACGCGCTGACGTCGCGCATTTTGTGTGTTCAATCACACTTCACACTAATATTATAAAGGCGAAAGTTTGTATATGTGTGTGTGTGTGTGTGTGTGTGTGTGTGTGTGTATATGTGTGTGTGTGTGTATATGTTTGTTACTTCTTCACGCAAAAACTACTGGATGGATTTGGCTGAAATTTGGAACGAAGATAGATAATATCCTGGATTATCACATAGGCTACTTTTTATCCCGGAAAATCAAAGAGTTCCCACGGGATTTCGAAAAACCTAAATCCACGCGGACAAAGTCGCGGGCGTCAGCTAGTACTTTATCACATTGCCCTATCTAATCGTGAATTTAAAACTTTTATAACACATTAGCATTGAGGCATAGAGATTAAAGACTCAGTTAGCTGAATAAGTAGATAGATAATAATTGATCTAGCTGCTAGCATAACTAGATAAAAGCGTTTGACCCGTAGACGCGGCGGGCTAGCCTTCCGTGATAGAATTCTTGATAAATCCATACTAATATTATAAATGCGAAAATGTGTCTGTCTGTCCTTTACTGCCTGGCTACCTTTTCACGGCCCAACAGTTTAACCAATTCTGTCGAAATTTGGTACAGTGTTAGCTTATATCCCGTGGACGCAACCTAAATCCACGCAGACGAAGTCGTGGGCATCCTCTAGTATGTTAATAAATGGCGACAGTTAAAGGAAAACCACATATTATATATTATAAATTTATGTGTGTATGTTTGTTACTCTTTCACTTAAAAACCACTGGACGGATTTGGCTGGGAATGGAGAGAGATTATGTCCCGGATTAACACATAGGCTACTTTTTAACCCGGAAAATCAGTGAGTTCCCACGTGATTTTTAAAAACCTATATCCACGCGAACGAAGTCGCAGGCATCAGCTAGTCTTAAATAAAATTGACACATTCAAGGCTACGTTTAGATGGCAATATACACTGTACACGAGATTTTATCTGTCCGTTTTTGACGTGACAACGTCTTATAATTCGATAGAGCCGGCTGCACGCACGAAAAACATGACTCATGCGGCGTTACCTCGCTCTGAGGCGTTCCATGTAAGGCTTGAAGTGCAAGCGAGAGCGCGGAACGAGCGACAAAGAAGCACAATCGGCCTTTGTTGTCACGTTCAACTATCGTCAGTAAACCGACTTTACAGACAACCAATTTTTTCGTATAAAATATAGCCTATGTCACCCCGACTATAATAACGAATCGATTGACACCTCATTCATCGAAATCGGCCCAGAAGATTACGCGCTACACAGGAACACGCATAAATACAAACCTACATACATACATATATACTACTAAAGTCATGACCCTTCCTTTTGGCTTTGCCGTAGTCGAGTAAAACGGTCCCTCTCAGACTCAACTCACAACACCCATCACATTGCCTCAGTTTGGTTTGCTAGTTGTAAGTATGTTAACACCTTAATAGTCATCAGAGAATAAGTTAAGTAAGGCTAACTTTCACGGAAAAGTTGTTTTATTACCGCACCAGTAGTACAATTAAATAAATCAACTTTATCGCTCTACTTGCGAAATTAAATACCTTAAACAAGTAAAAATAATTAATTTGTCATGTCAGTTTATGATCAAGCATGATAGCCTAAAGGTATCCATCCTCTTTTGGGAGGTCTAGAGTTCGATTCCTGGCACGCACCTCAACTTTTCGGAGTTATGTACGTTTACAAACGTTTGTATCTTTGTACGTGTGTATGGGTGAATCTGTGTGTCTGTGGCATCGTAGCTTCCAAATGGATGAACCGATTTTGATTTAGTTCTCTTTTAAGCTCATCACTAGCTTTTACAGTGAAGGAAACCACCGTGAGAAAACCTGCCCCCCTATCGCCTAAAAATATATCCATCATTAAAGGACAGCATCAATGTCAATGATGTTTTTGGCCAATGATTGGCCAAAGGGATTTTTAAAAAACCTAAATCCACGCGGACGAATTCGCGGGCATCAACTAGTAAATAAATAAATGACGATGATGATGACTGTGCACGAAAGGCTAATGTACCCAGCGACGGAAACGTTACGCAAGACGAATGTATCACAAGACAAGCAGTGTATCGAATGAAAGTAAAATATTATGAAATCGCATAATTCTGATGTATCAAGGTCTACGCTCTAGGATTTTTGGTGTCGCGATATTTAAAGCACAACGTATACCTGCGGAGAGGAGCGGAGGCAAGGAGCAGCGTCTTTTTAAACGACTGTCAGAAAAGAAGCAGGCTTTACTTTAATCCGCTGAATAAGGCGAATCTGTATGGTATAACATGCAGCAAGCGACATGCACTGCCCGCCCTCCCACTGCTAAGCATGCAGGAAAAGCCAGCTACCAAGCAAGTCCCAAGTACCACCTCACAAATCCACCGGAACACACATGACATATTGCATGTTTATAGGCAGAATTAGGCTTTACTCTTTTTGTTTTTGTTTGAAAAATCAATTATTAATTAATCTTTATTAATTAATTATAATTTTTGTTTTTGTAACATCTGCACTGTTTACCCATATTCACAATAAAGAAATTTGATTTGATTAGAATTATCATAAAAAAGGACACTGCATCTTCGCTACACTCCATTCTGCCAGTGCGTGTTGCACCTAATATGATACAAAAAATTCGCATCTCTTCTACTCTGCAGCAATGTGTCTGGACTCTTAAGCCATAATTCATTGCTGATTTTCCTATAAGTATTTAAGTAAATAACTTTGAAAAATATAAAATATATAAATATAAATTCTAGACATTCTGTTGTTGCTAAGTTGCTACAATGTTTTATAATGAGTTTTAACAGGGCTCTCTCCGTCACTTGCTCCATACAATCATACAATCGTAGTTCCAATTTCATTTGAATATTAAGCAACCAAAGTCCATGAAATTTTGCAGACATATTCTAGAAACTAATATCTGTGTCTGTGGTGTTTTAGATTTTTCTAAAAATATGTAGTTTTGAAATTACAGGGGCTCAAAGATTTGTATGTGAATTTTTAAGACGTCGTAACTTTGAAACTGAATATTTTAACAGAAATCTGGAAAACCACAGGCATAGATATTAGTTTCTAGAATATGTCTGCAAAATTTCATGGACTTTGGTTGCTTAATATTCAAATGAAATTGGAACTACGTTTGTATGGAGCGAGTGACGGAGAGACCCCTCGTAACACTATGTCGAATTCAATTAAGTAGCATATTCAAATTGCAAGCATGTAATAAATGAAATAGAATTGAAAAAAAAAAAACAATTGGTAGCAATACCATTTCTTGTTTATTTAACAATACACCAAAAATCTTCTCTTGTTTGGTGGCTTTTTATAGCGCCAGCCCATCACAATAACCAAATATTATATTGAACATCTATTAGAACATAGTATGTATAGGTAGGTGTCACTCAGAAAAGCAGATATTATTTAAATATTTTGATCAAATTATTGGAATGTCCTCCCAAAACCTATGCGAAGAACATGTGCCATGCGTAGAAGTTATCTGAGAGTTTAACAGGGCTCTCTCCATCACTCGCTTCATACAATCGTAGTTCCAATTTCAATTGAATATTAAGCAACCAAAGTCCATGAAATTTTGCAGACATATTCTAAAAACTAATATCTTATATATCTATTCTAGAAAATAATTTTTGTTTGAAAGGTGGCTTGATCAAGAGTGTTCTTAGCTATAATCAGAGAAAATCAGTTCAGCCGTTTGAGAGTTATCAGCTCTTTTCTAGTTACTGTAACCTTCACTTGTTAGGGGTGTTATAAATTTTTAATTTACACTTGTTAATATAATAATTTTGAATAATTCTTTCCATGTTAGTACTATCTATCCAACAATAGTTTCTTCTTCCACCAAAGGTTGCCTGGTGGAGATTGCTCTAAGCAATAAGGCCACCTTTGCACATAATTGTTTTTTTCTGTTTCTTCCTTTTGTGTTGTGTTCCTTTTAATGTTTTTCTGAGCAAGATCTGATATCTATCTATCTATCTAGGAGGGTACCAAACACACCCAGGTCTGAGAAGAGCCCACAAGAAACTCAGCCGGGTATAAAATATGACACTCATTTGGAACACCTAAAAACTAATTTGGGGAATAAATTGAAGGATATTACTAGATTTAGACCTGTCAATTTTGATTACTTTAGAGATTACTAGAAGATACCCGCAACTTCGTCCGCATGGATTTAGATTTTTTTAAATCCTGTGGGACTCTTTGATTTTCCGGGATAAAAAGTAGCCTATGTGCTAATCCTGGATATTATCTATCTCCATTCCAAATTTCAGCCAAATCCGTCCAGTAGTTTTTGCGTGAAGGAGTAACAAACATACACACACACACATACAAACTTTCGCCTTTATAATATTAGTGTGATAGTGTGATAATACAACAGAATTAGCCACATTTTATATATATAAGATTACCAGGTGCTTAGGTTATATCTGCGTAACTAATGCTTATGCAATGAGTCAATAATCTATATTGATTGAATGATTATGATAAAATCATTCAATGCACTATGACTAAGGTATAATTATTATAGATCATTGTGGACTAAACAGTCACATGTACTACCTTAAGATCCAGGGCATAAATCTTTACAGACTATGCTAGGAGTCTGAGAAGATTCAGATGCAGATAATCCATACTTCTATACTAATATTATAAATGCGAAAGTGTGTCTGTCTGTCTGTCTGCTACCTTTTCACTGCCCAACAGTGTAACGGATTCTGACGAAATTTGGTACAGGGTTAGCTTATATCCCGGGGATGGAAACAGGCTACTTTGTATTCCGGAAAATCAAAGAGTTCCTGCGGGATTCCTAAAGACCCACACTTAACCGATTTGTATGAAATTTGGTAACGAGGTAGCTTGTGTAGAATAGAATAGAATAGATTTTTATTCAAATAAACTTTTACAAGTGCTTTTGAATCGTCAAATAATTTACCACTGGTTTGGAATGTCGTTCCTACCGAGAAGAACCAGCAAGAAACTCGGCGGTTTCTCTTTTAAATTATTCAATTTACAATAATATTCTATACTATACAAGCAATTGCAGACCCGCACATTGCTGGAGCGAATCAAATCCATGCTTTTTTATCATTTACATAATCTTCGATTGTGTAATATGCTTTTGCCAGGAGCATACTTTTAATGGATTTTTTAAACTTTGGTAAAGGCAAGTCTAATATTGACTGTGGAATTTTATTATAAAATATTACACTCATTCCCACAAATGACTTTCCCACTTTTCTGAGGCGGAGCGTAGGATATGCGAGCCTATTACGGTTTCTAGTTTGCCGGTCGTGGAAATCACCGATTTTTTTGTAACTATGAATGTTTTGTCGTAATTGACATAGGCATTTTATCCCGAAAAATCAAACAGTTCCCACAGGATCTTTAAAAACCTAAACCCATGCGGACAAAGTCGCGGGCATCCTCTAGTTAAGAATATGATCCATCATGACTAATACTCCAATTTCTCCACCAATTAAGCATAAAGCTTGCGCCAGGAGTGGGTACAACAATAGTGCAACGGGTGGGGTTTGAACTGCTGACCTTTCGGAAATCAGTCTGCTCCTCAACCGTTGAGCTGTCGAGGCTCTATTTATTTAATCGAGGCTCTATTAAATACAGCTTATGGCTGTCAAGTTTGCACGAAACATTAAATCTAATGGAAAGTTTTTGTTTTACGAGGATTAAAGTATCCTATGTATTACAAACAACATCAGGACGGTTAGTTCCAAAATTTGTCAGGACTAATGCAGAGATGGAGCCATACAAATCAAACGTAACAACATAACCAAATGTAAACAAAAGTAACAAACAGAAAGATTATAACATTAATATTACTTAACATTAAGCATTGATGGGTTAGTATAAATAACTGTTGTTTGTCATTTTATAATATTGTGAAATTGTTAACATTTAACAATAAGGTTTACACCATATTTAAAGATTTTTTATTTAACAATAAGGTTTATTTAAAGATATATATGTGAATGAATCCGATCAAAAGGATCCCTGTCATTTGAGAGGCTAGCTAGAATCATGCCTGATAGAAAGTAGTCACGATTAGGTTGGAGCGCACTAGCCTTTAAGGTGCCTATTCACTCCTGCCTTGTAAGTCTTTGCGCTAACATGAAAAGGTAGTCTTTATCGCTTTGCCAAGGTGGTGTTGACAAACTCCACAAGCAGAGCATTGTTATGTTTATGTTTACAGTCTAATGAGTATATGACTAACCTGCCAAGGGTTGACTTTAGGTATTGGGGCCTCGACAAACTTCTTGGGCTGGTCGTCTGATTGCTGCTGGTCTGTGGTGGGCTGAGGCTCGTTGTGAGGTTGAGGGGCCTTGTGGGGGCGCGGAGGAGCCCTGCGCTCGCGCTCACGACGGCTCTTGGCAGGACGCCGCGCGTGCGAGATGACGGGCACGAAGCCCTCCTCCTCCTCGTCGTCCGGCCGTGGCGGCGCGTCCGCCACCTCCTCGGAGGCCTCGATGTTCTCGATGTTCTCCTTGTTGCTGTCCCCGCCTCGGAAGTTCAGCACCGACGCGTACGAGGGCCCCGCGCCCTCCGACACTCGCGCGGCCATGCCGCTCTCCACGTTATGTAAGCCCGGGCGCGCGCTCCGCGCCGACATAGGATCACGAGCGCGCGGCCATGCCTCTTAGCAAGACGGCATGGTGCGGGTTGAACCCACGAAATTCACTTTTTACACCACACAGAGGTCGACCTGTACTCGACGATGTTATATCTAGACTAGTTTCACCGAACTATAATAGAAACAAATATGTGCACAGTACAAAATTCACACCAGACTGACCCTGGATCGACCGTATTTACATCGAAAAAATTCACTTCCGTCGTCTCGTTCCAACTTTTTACGCACACCCGACGGTCCGGACGCACCGTGGCGATCGATTACGTGCACAAATATAACTGAAAATGACCTTTTCGACCTGGAAATAACTAAAGAACCATATTTTGTTCACAATTCACACATGTGGTCGGACGCCCAAAAAGGTATTTTCCGCAACACAGACGGATCTCGCGGAAGGCTGTGACTTCTTATTTTACAGGGGACATTTTGTCACCAGATGGCGTTAAAACATCACTGACAGCGAGCGCGTTCAAATTAAAAGCTCGAAAAATCCCAATTACAGAAAAGCTAGTCTATAATTTGAATTTCCTTGTACATTTTTACAATATTTAGGGGATTGCCAAGGTGTGCATTTACAACAAAAGGCGTATGAATTTAAATTCAGTAAGCGTTTGACATAACTTTCTCTAAATCGCGAACGCAGCCACTGTAAAAATCACATTTCATTCCTATATCTTGGCGACCATTTGGCGACCTTGCAAATTTTGTAAATGTAACCTATTTCAAGTGGTGTATTTGTGAAGTAGATCAAAACGGAATAGGAAAAATAATTTATTTTAGAAAATGGGAATTTTCTATGATAATGTTTAAAATCTATTTCATAGCAACCAATATTTTTAATCTATTATCTTATATTTTATTGTCTATGACTCGATACACGTTGCAACACTAAACAATCGTTCAGAAATTGTTTTACATTCGCCTTTTTCCTTTTTCAATAAAACCTTTTTCTTTTACCATGATTCTATTAACTAGTATCAAACCTTCTTATTTAATCCTATACTTACAGATGACCTACAGTGAGTAGTGACTGGCAAACAAATTGAGCAAAATGCACAATGTTGATTTTTGGCAGACTAAAGAAGACGCGAGCTTTTTTTTCTGGTCGGTGAATGCGAGGGTATTTCCAGGTATTTCTACCGCAGGGCCGCAGGGAGCACCTATGCGATTGGTTGATCAGTCGCCAACTATTCATTTATTATTTCCCGCGAAGGAACGTGCCAATTTTCCCCTAGCGCTTTTTCCTCAAAATATGTTTTCGCTGTTTGCCGGTCATTGTACAGCCAGGTACCTAACTAAGGCTACAGATTCGTCTATCATCATTTTTCAAAACAACTCATTTAGTCTGACTTGCAAAAAGTTTGATAGATACTAGAAGGCAATCTTTTGGGTATGAAATTGTTAAAATATATCCCATACTGTGACGGCAAAATCAAACATTTCCAAGACTTATCCAAGCCTTGGAAGTTTAGATTTGCTGCCAAATTATTTGATGCAGTCTTCTGCATTTTACGGAGAAATCGTAGCTTTTACGTATCGTTCGTAACTTTTCGGACCAATGAATACTTAACACTTGCAAGATACTGTAAGCTAAGTGGAGTAAAATTAACCATTATTAAACATTATTTTTTTGTATTAATAAACGATAGCAAAAAATATGCCTTGTACAATAGGTATAATAAGAATATCAAACTTCCACAACCGCACCGCACGCCACAGCAAGCAATATCACCTGGGTGCCTGGTGCACTTCGACCACCCGTTGTGCCAGATCCTTTTTTCCACGCACATGCAAACTGTGGAATCAACTCCCTTTTGCGGTGTTTCCATTAGATTACAACATGGGGTTATTCAAGATTAAATTACCAAAAAATTCCTGAAAGGCCGGCAACGCATTGACAGTTCCTCTGGTACTGCTAATGTTCATAGGTGGTGGTAATCACTTAACATCATACTACCTTGTGCGGTGAATACTACCTTAGTGATACCCGCGCAACCGCCAGTCCGTTGAGGAACAAACACAGGTTTTATTGGATGCAAGCCCCACATAACGCCTCCGTTTCCCCTGACGGAAGGGTATGCGTTAGGCATTTCCTGTGTATAAAAAAAAAGGTGACCCGCCTGCTCGTTTGCTCGCTATTTTTCTCCTCCTTTTCTAAAAACCTCTTACCAAAGTTGTTTATGGATAAGCGCTTTCTGGGTTAGTCGGGCAATACATTCCCAAGAAGTTCCGACAATTTCTACAATAATGGTAGACGTCTTTACAGGATCTTAACAAATATGGTAATGGGGCACATATCCAGCAGCATAGCAAACATAGTATGCAAGCGCATAAGTGAGTGCAAAGGGTTATTTTGCTTGCCACTACAGTCATCCCCGTGTAACCACACTCAGGGCAAACAATAGCCATTGGTGTAAAACCAAAGTTATAAACTCTCGCTGGAGGAGGTGGTAAAGGATTATCAACGTAAATATCAAACGCCGTTGCATAATTAGGCGGCGGGGTGTGCTGAATGTATGATGGAGAAGGAATAAAAGTTCCCATCAATCTAGGCCTTCTTCGTACTGCCATTTGTCTTAATACAAACGAGTAGGATGGGGGAGCACTTATCAGTGAATCTGGGGGAGTAATTTCTGAATAGTTCCTGGTATTGAACCAAAGTTGTGGATTATTGATCCTTTTGTCAGCCATAACTAAACTTAAGGAGCTCTCGTTTAATTTAGCTAATGCTTGCAAGAATAATGGCAGTGGTGCGTTCGATAAAGGCATGTTTAAGGACATAGGAGAGGGTAAAGACGATATTCGTAACGGTTGATTAGTTATTGGAGCTTCTAATCGTTTAATTAGTACTGGAGGTATTGACGATGTTCCAGCATTGAATAACGATTCTTCGTTCTCAAGTTTGATTCTTGGTACCATAGTATCGGTTTGAGTTTCAGGTAAATCTAATCTTTGAGCACATATTTCTCTAGAAGTTATAGATGTCTCGTCTTCCTCTGGGTTTGCATGGAGTTCTTGTGTGATAGGAATAGAAATGGTATTGGTGCTTGCAGGAGGATTATCACTTTTCTGATTATCCATTATTTATTTGTGAAAAAAGGTTACCAATTGTAAGTAATAATTTTAATTAAATATAAATAATGAAGTAAATATTTCAATGTTGATTTTTATATGCTTTGCATTTGCATTTTAAATTGCACCTCAGTCCACATACTCTTTGCCTCAGTCTTTGCCTAACAAAAAAAAAACTATATCTATGGTTAACGGAAAGTGGAAAACATTTTTTTCAAAAGATTTTACTAGTGCATCAATTTAAATAAAAATTGCGTATTATTTTTCATAAATTTTACAATATTTTATTTACATTTTATTCAAAGGATATGTTAAAAAAAAAAAATTTTTGACTAATTAATACACATGGCAATACTTGATAACTTTTGTCAGAAAAACTGACGCTTCCGGTCCTTTCATTCCTTCGTGGCATGGCGGATGGTCTTTACCGCCGCCTATAGTGTTTTTTAGGAGGAATAACCTCGCTTAAAAAGCGAAAAATGGTAAGTTCTTGTTTTTCAAAAGTGCTTAAACTATTAAAATCACATTTCACAATAAAGACTGCGGAGTGAAAGTGTTCGTAATAAGAAACTAACATGGTGCTTCGTCCACGTGTTTCTAAAAGAATCGCTTGAAAATATCAACAATTTCATGAGTTTCAGTGAGTTTTATACATCTAGTACAATTTTCAGAGCCTAATTAACGATTATTGAAACCCTGATTGTCGTTTCTATCTGTTAATTTCGGTAATCATTGTGTTTTGAAAATGGCATATGAACCACATTTGACAACTTAAAACTTTGTTTTTGTCGATTATCGAGGGATTTTGAAAGAACTAGTGGGTGAATTCAAAGTTAATTCGCATTAAATAAGCAAGCTAGCTTATTTACATCCTGTATTAGAGTATAATATTGGTATTTCATTGGTTATGTTGAGGTTAAGTTCTTCCGGTATAAATGGAAATACTAGTCTCATGCCGTGTATGCTTAGTTTACTGTGTGGAATTCTATGAAGGTGTCATAGGTTCCAATACTGACCAAGTAAACCTCTCAAATTCACCATCAATTTATGAATAATTCATACTGAATCCTGACTGTAAACTCACATTAAAATGTGTTCATGAACAAATATAATTAGTGTTTTCAAAGTAAGTTAACTATACCAATTGGGGTATCATTTGAAAGGGCTTTACCTGTACGTTCTAAAACAGATTTTTATTTATTTTTATGCATATCTGTTGATTTATTGTGCAAAATGCAAAAAAATACTAGAGTATGGAACCCTTGGTGAAGTCTGTGGAACCCTTGGTGGAGTCTGATTTGCACTTCGCCGGTTTTAGTTCATGCTATCCCCTAACTCTTCCTGGTTGTGCCTTGTCTGGCCTTCCAGGCACTGACAGGGGTATATTAACATTCCTTTAGGAAACAACACTAAGCATTAAGCTGGTGATGTGTCGACATATGGAATACAGTTCATTCATACTATAATAATATTATAAATGCAAAAGTGTGTCTTTCTGTCTGTCTTTTCACTGCCCAAAAGTTTGACCCCATTTGATGAAATTTTGTACAGAGTTAGCTTACATCCCGAGGACGTACACAGGCAACTTTTTATCCTGGAAAATCAAAAAGTTCCCATAAGATACTTAAAGGCCCATGAGTTTAACCAATTCAATATGGAATTTGGAACAGAGGTAACTTGCATCCCAGAAAAGGAAAGAGTTCCCATGGCATTTTTGAAAACTCTGAATCCACACAGACAAAGTTGCAGGCATCTAGTAACTAATCTTTGAAACAAGCCTGTAAAAAAAACTGAACTGGTAACCAGCACCTCTCAGAGGTTCAAAGATCACACAAAATGGTCTTATGGTTGTTTTTAGACATCTCAGTTAATTATTTTCAAATGCTAAAGGGTGTTCAAATCAACTAATTAGTATATTTGATCCTTTTCTTCTATCTGCGATCAGTCCTTGAACTATAAACAGATTTGGGGTTTTTGAATGAATTTAGCTATTTGTAACATTCAATCTCTTTCCAGAGTCTATCAGTAGCCCGACCGCTAGTGTCGGTGTACTCGGAGAAGAGTGAGAAAGTAGCGGATGTGTCCGTGCCTCTGCCGTTCGTGTTCAAGGCGCCCATCCGCCCGGACCTCGTGAACGATGTACATGTCTCCATGTCCAAGAACGCAAGACAGCCCTACTGCGTCAACAAGGAGGCTGGTGAGTGATTCTCTGAGGATCTTTAGCTGAAATGTGTGTACAGTACTCTCTCTATATAGTCGTTATTCCTCATTACTGAGGGTCGTGACCCCTTTCCATTAATCCCATAATGGTTGGAGTTCTCTTAGGATAATAATGCGGTGGGTTCCCAGTACAGTACTGGGTGTTACAGTTCTACTTGTAAGGTAGGCCAATGTACAGTCAAAGGCCGTAAGTCGTTTAGCACCTTAATGATCATATTCGCGTGGCACGGTTATGCACATGCATTAGGTGTGTGTGGCGTGTTCATAGAAAAAGGAATAAGTGCAACAGGTGTTCGGTGCAATAGTTCTGTGGAACTGCTATTCGATTTCTGAGGCCTGCTGTACCTGTGCAGAAATCTTATTTTTGTATGGCGCGAACATATTTCTTATATTGGCAACAAAGCACACTGGATGTCTGCATTAGTTAATAAGTATATTAATTATATTAACTAACATAAAATAAGTTTCTTACTAACATACATTACATTATAATTTTAGTTACTAACATAGATTAAGATAACTAACTAACATAATATTGTGGGCCTTTGTTGCTTGAATAAATAAAGATATTATTATTATTATATTTCAGCCGATCATAGTACGCGTCTGTTCGCTATTGGTAGTTGCCTGCGCGCACTGTTTCATATGCGTAAAGTCTTAGGGTAAAGCCACATGCACTAAATGTCCACATTCAACACATTTGCCATGGTGTTGAGTGTTACTGCGAATCAGTGCTACATTACTGTAACGATAAGGCGTTCTGGGTCTCTCTTGTGATTGGCACGGGTGCAAATTTGTTACTACAAGATAATTTTCAGGCTATGAAAATTATTCTAGGCAAAGTGATTAAAAGGTCTGGGCAATGTGATTAAATTATATTATTTATGCTTCATAATGTATTTGCAATGGGCAAAGTGATAAATACCAAAGTCTGGGCAATTTGATTGAGTATTGTGATTGGCGAGGCTGCAGATTTGTTACTACAATATTATTTCTACATAATCTATACTAATAAATAAAATTGGAGTGTCTGTCTGTAATTTCGAAATAACTACCGCATATTAAGGTCATATGGTTATTTGAACGATACTATAACTGAATCACACGTTTTTAAAATTTTTGTCTGTCTGTCTGTCTGTCTGTCTGTCTGTCTGTCTGTTTGAAAAGGCTAATCTTGGGAACGGCTGAACCGATTTTGACGGGATTTTCACAGACAAGTAGAGAATTGATCAGGGAGTAACATAGGCTACTTTTTTAACCGACTTTCAAAAAGGGAGTTGTGTTTTTCTACCTATGTACACCGAAATCTCCGAGATTTCTGAACCGATTTGCGTCATTTTTTTTTAATCGATAGAGGAACTTTGCGACATTGTTTCATTAAAAATTTGGAGTCCAACTCCTCAATCCTGATGCTGCAGGGGATCTGACCAATCCACGCGGGCGAAACTGCGGGCATCAGCTAGTGTATTCATATAACATACAGTGACTGTAACATGAACCTGTGTCCATTGGTCCATAGGTCATCAAACGAGTGCTGAGTCATGGGGTACCGGTCGCGCCGTAGCGCGTATCCCGCGTGTCCGTGGTGGAGGTACCCATAGGTGAGATTAGTTCCATAAATCTTTTTTTTTTAACCCCCGACCCAAAAAGAGGGGTGTTATGTATCTGTGTGTCTGTGTATCTGTGTATCTGTCTGTGGCATCGTAGCGCCTAAACGAATGAACCGATTTCAATTTACTTTTTTTTGTTTGAAAGGTGGCTTGATCGAGAGTGTTCTTAGCTATAATCTAAAAAAATTGGTTCAGCCGTTTAAGAGTTATCAGCTCTTTTCTAGTTTTCTTGTAGAAAAGAAGGTTAGATAACCGTTAGGTTCATAATATTATGTCAATAGACAAATGTCAAGCTGTCAAGATGGACGTTGCCTAAATACATAATTATTTATTTGAAAATGATGTTTTGGAAAACTCAGATACTTTGGATCGTCGGGGGTGTTATAAATTTTTAATTTACACTTGTTTATATTTCTAGACCATCTGCAATTAGTCCTTGATGTGGACTATAATCAGATTATTATGAGTGCGTTTAGGGTTGGGAGAAGGTCACTCTATCAAGAAACTTACCACATGCAGCAGAGTTAGTAGGCTAAAACAAGCCACAATAGAAGAGTAGGCTAAAATGAGCCACAATAGAAGAACTGTCTTGTGGACAATAAAGTCAGCGAAAGCTCTATGAGAAGAGTTCCATAAATCTAAACACAGTGTAAACTCTACAATGCAAACTTCTATTTAACGAAAAACTCCTTAAAACTCAGTGGACACTAACCGTTTTGAATCACCAACCAATTACAAACGAAACTATGTTCTCGAATTAAATTTTTGTAAAAACATTTTCGAATTGAATTTTGAACATTTAAAAAAAAGGTTTGTGATTGGTTGATGACTCAAAATGGTTAACGCCCACTGAGATTTTTGTCTCTGTCATTTGTATGGGATTACGTAACAGGGAGAGTGCTATATTAATGTCTTTCCATGGGTGTAGTATTATCATCATCATCATCATCAGCCTGTGGACGTCCACTGTTGGGCATAGGCCTTCCCTAAAGAGCGCCACCACACCCGGTCCTCAGCCTTCCTCATCCAGCCACTTCCCGCCAGCCGCTTAATGTCCATCGTGCTGGAGGGCGTCCCACACTACGTTTGCTTAAACGCGGTCTCCACTCAAGGACTTTCCGGCTCCAACGGCCATCGCCTCTACGACAGGCATGGCCTGCCCACTGCCACTTCAGCTTGCTAATAGTTTGGGCTATGTCAGTGACCTTGGTTCTCCTGCGGATCTCCTCATTTGTGCAGTATACAAAGGAATAATTCCGCAGGTCTGGTCAGGGTGCGTTCGGTAACATGTGTCGTGGTGGTCGCATGTTTGCGCCGACCAAGCCGTGGCGGCGCTGGCACCGCCGCGTCAACCTGCGCCAGCGCAGAGCCGCCGCCGCCGCCGCTGTTGCTGCCGCAGGCGTCCCTGCGCTTGTGCAGGCTAGAGGTGAGTGAAGATCGACCTTCTGCTCCATCATCAGACCCTGGTCATTGTAAGCCAACATCACACTATCACACTTTCACACTATCACACTTCACACTATCCCACTTCACACTATCACACTTCACACTAATATTATAAATGCGAAAGTTTGTGTGTGTGTGTGTGTGTTTGTTACGCCTTCACGCAAAAACCGGATTCAGCCGGATTTGGCTGAAATTCAGAATGGAGATAGATAATATCCTGGATTAGCACATAGGCTACTTTTTATCCCGGAAAATCAAAGAGTTCCCACGGGATTTCGAAAAACCTAAATCCACGCGGACCAAGTCGCGGGCGTCAACTAGTGACATAATATAAGTTAGCATTCATTTCATTATAATTCTTCTAATAAGTTTAGGTATATTTTTCATGTCCTTCAGTTAGCTGTAATATTTTATTGTACTCTTTGATTTTCCGGGATAAAAAGTAGCCTATGTCCTTCCCCGGAATGTATCCCAAGTCTGTAACTTTCATTACAATCGGTTCAGCGGTTGGGCCGTGAAAACGTAGCAGACAGACAGACACACTTTCGCATTTATAATATTAGAATGGATTAAAAAAAATGAACCTCCAGCTGGGCTCTTAGGGTAAAGTCACATGCACTGAATGTCCACGTTCAACACGTTTGCCATGGTGTTGAGTGTTACTGCGGATCAGTGCTACATTACTGTAACGATAAGGCGTTCTGGGCCACTCTTGTGATTGGCACGGGTGCAAATTTGTTACTACAAGATAATTTTTAGGCTAATAAAAATTGAACCTTAATAAATTGCATTAAAGTGCATGCGACGGGTCTGCCCGTGAAATTCAAATTTAATTTGGTTTTACGCCGTTTGTTAACTAATACGACAAAGTAGGCTTATGGCACTTTAATTGCGCCAATGGCAGTATCATCCTCACAGGTTTATATAAAAATCTTTACTTGAAAGGGTCCAGTTTAAGAAATTTGTTATAGTCGAGTAATTTGTGAGTAACTCATGTCAAACTCATTATTTTGACTAATGGTATTGGTAATGGTATGGGTTTAATAAAAACTGCCACACTTCGTCCAGGTTAGCCCGCTTCCATCTTAGACTGCATCATCACTTACCGCCAGCTGAAATTGCAGTTAAGGGCTAACTTTTATCAGAATAAAAAACTCGCTTAACGCGCCTAAAGAACTTTTTACTTAATATATTATAATCACAAAAATATCTGAATATTAAATGAATTATCTCCTTGGCCAGGTCACATCATTGAGAAGATTCCAGAACTGCCCCTGGTGGTCTCGGACAAGGTCCAGGAGATCAACAAGACTAAACAGGCAGTCATCTTCCTGAGACGCGTCAAGGCCTGGTCTGATGTCCTTAAGGTGAGCCTATATTTACTTTCTCCTTGACCAGAGGGTGATTTGCTAACTCAGTTTCTAACCCTACATGATAGCCACCGAGCTCATTTTTAATTCATTGAAGGTTTTCTACAAAACAATATTTTAATATCACCCAGAGAAGCAGCAATGTCCAAGAACCAACCAACCTCACTGGCTTTCATTCAATGTAGACACTGAGTTAGTGAATCATCTCACAGGTCACTATATACATATATACAATGATGTGCACATAGACATAATACTCGAAACTGGCACGGGCACCTAAAGTCACGAAATTTGATAGTTTTAAATTTAATTAGGTTTGTCTGTCCTTTTCTTATTGCATTGGTAAGAAAAAGATGCGAATACTCTTAAATTTAGTGGTGATTAGAACCATACCAATGTTATATTTATAACTAACTGTCAACCTGTCTATCGGCTAATATTATGTATAAGTCCCTATTCTAAATCAGCCAATTAATTTTAACTGGCTGTTATTCCATATGGGACGAGAATAACTTTCTTCAACAACAAACCAATAGATGTTATGGTTTATTGGATATAGAATGGGGAAGACAACTGAATTTTTTATCTCACCATGGGACTAGTTATTGAATCTCTTCTGTTCTGTGGTAGAATGATCTGTATTTTTTTTTGTTTTTCTTTTGTCAGCAAAAAGTATAGTGATAGGTAATATTTATGATTTAACTTAAATCTTAGCAGAAGTCTAGGTCATAATATTTATGATTTAACTTAATCTTATCTAGGTCATAATAGCTATCTGCATGCCTTTCAGCCCGATCCATCCAGTAGTTTGAGCTGCCCGTTGATAGATCAGTCAGACACCTTTTCCTTTTATATTTATCTATACTAATAAATAAAATTGGAGTGTCTGTCTGTAATTTCGAAATAACTACCTCATATTAAGCTCATATGGTTATTTGAACGATACCAACACTGAATCACACATTTTTAAAATTTTTGTCTGTCTGTCTGTCTGTTTGAAAAGGCTAATCTTTGGAACGGCTGAACCGATTTTGACGGGATTTTCACAGACAAGTAGAGTATTGACCAGGGTGTAACATAGGCTACTTTTTTAACCGACTTTCAAAAAGGGAGTTGTGTTTTTCTACCTATGTACACCGAAATCTCCGAGATTTCTGAACCGATTTGCGTCATTTCTTTTTTAATCGATAGGGGAACTTTGTGACATTGTTTCATAAAAAATTTGGAATCCAACTCCTCAATCCTGATGCTGCAGGGGATCTGACCAATCCACGCGAACGAAGTCGTGAGCACAGCTAGTGCTTAATATGAAAAGTATGTTTGTCGATAGGTGTACAAATCGCAACGCCTGCGCGCCGGTAAAGGAAAGATGCGCAACCGCCGCCGCGTGCAACGCAAGGGACCTCTCATTGTATTCAACAAGGACCAGGTAATTATCTCTGCAATAGACTAGCTTAGTTTTGGGGTTATGAATGATTGAATATACTTTTATTGGACACAACAAAATTAGTACCGAAAAACACATACAAAGCACAACAAAATATAGGTACAATTTGGCGGCCTTATCGCTACCTAGCGATTTCTTCCAGGCAACCAATGTGTTATGTGCGTTTTAAGCAATTAGATGTAGAAAAAACAATATTACCTACTAGCCCATAGCACAGTTCACAACAGCTAGGAAATTGTAATTGTCGTAGATAATAGTTTAATGATTGTGTATAATAAATGTAATTAATATATTGCAAATTGCGATGCCCTGACAGGGCGTCATGTAACTATACTTATTTAGCTTTAAGTTATATAGTTAGTTATTAGTACATGACAGCAATGAAAAAAAAAAAAAAACTTCTAACTGTTTGTCAAGTAAATCTACAGGGTACTTCCTATTAACCTAGGATCATGAAAGAAAGTAAAGGAAAAAATCTGAAAACCGCGAATTTGTGGTTACATCACAAAAGTAAATCAAAATGTGTTCATGAACAAATAAAATTAGTGTTTTCAATTTTCAAAGTAGGTTAACTATACCAAGCGGGGCATTATAATATGAAAGGGCCTTAACCTATACATTATAAAACAGATTTCTATTTATTTTTATGCATACAGTAGACCCCCGGTATTCCGGCCCCTGTCTAATCCGGCACCCCCTGTAATCCGACATGTCTAATTATTATTGAATTTACTAAATTTGACCTACATAGTGAAGTATGATTTGTACTTCAGAGTATGTATAACATATAGAATCTTATCATTGGATCTATAATAAATAATTTGTCGGATTACAAGGTACTCTTTTGTAAAAAAATCCGGACTATAGGGGGTCTTAGACAGTACTCTATAATCCGACAAATTCGATAGTTCGACAATGTCCTGCAAAACGTTTGTCAGATTACCGGGGGTCCACTGTAATAGTTTTTGATTTATCATACAAAATGTTGGAAAAAAATACCCAAGCACGGAACCCTCAGTGCGCGAGTCTGACTCGCACTTTGCCAGTTTTTTTACATTATAATATGTAGTTAACCACGAAATAAGCCTAAAGTGATTGGTTTTTTTTGGTTACCAGGGCCTGACCCGCGCCTTCCGCAACATCCCCGGCGTGGAAATGCTCAGCGTGAACAAACTGAACCTGCTTAAACTGGCGCCCGGCGGCCACGTCGGACGCTTCGTCATCTGGACACAATCTGCTTTCGAGAGGCTGGGTATGTACCAGACTATCCTAATAATCCTAATCCTACCAATATTATAAACTAGCGACCCGCCCCGGCTTCGCACGGGTGGACACTACCACGAAAAATCCTATCTATTTTCCGGGATAAAATATAGCCTATACGGATTCGGAAGAATCCCTCTAAGTAATGGTAAAAGAAATTTTGAAATTGGTCCAGTAGTTTTTGAGCCTATTCAATACAAACATACAAAAATACAAAGGTTTCCTCTTTATAATATTAGTATAGATGTGAAAGTGTGGATGTTTGGATGTTTGTTACTCAATCACGCGAAAACTACTGAACGGATTTGGATAAAATTTGGAATGGAGATAGATTATACCCTGGATTAACACATAGGCTACTTTTTATCCAAAATAATGAATTTATCCAAAAATCTTTTCTAAGCAGATGTCCATGTTACGGGCAATTTGATAAGTCCGGGCACTATTAATAAGGGCCGGTCTGTATTAATAATGCCCGACTCAATTGGGCAATGTGATTAAAACAGCATAATTAATCACTTTTCCCGGCCATTATGAATAATGCCCACCCTGTCTTGGGCAAAGTAATAAAATAGGTGAACTGTAGTGTTTTTGTTAATTAAATGAAAGAACCTAACCTAACCTAAGCTTTTTTTTTATACGTGGGAAAATCCTCATGGATACCACCGTGCTCGGCGAGGCGAGGTGGTTATGTCGGACTCTTAACGACTAAGACCCCACGGCTTACCGTCTCAATCGTTGTTGCTGGGCACAGGGACACGAGTGTTTTGAACTGCGACCCGGCTAACGGTGCCCGCCAAGGCAGGCACAGCTCTGGGACTAAAAGGGGCCCCAACACCGTTTAAGGCTCGCTGGAAACAAGGGCTTGCCTTCCAACTCGACGACCTAGCTATCATATAGCTATATATTCAAGCTATCTCAAACACTGATTTATTACATGGACCACGGGCCGTCGGGAATTATTAATAATGGCCAGTCAAAGTGGTAAATTAATCACTTTGCCCATCGCTCTTGGGCATTATTAATAATGGCCGGTCCTTATTAATAATGCCCAATTAATCACGTTGCCCGTAACATCCATGTCATAAGTTACCTGCGTGCCGAATTTCAGCTCGATCCGTCCCATAGTTTGAGCTGTGTGTTGATAGATCAGTCAGTCAGATTTTCCTTTGTTGTTGTAAATTCTGCCGTCCTAACAAAGAGTGCAATAAGTCGAGTTTTTGGGCAAATTGACTTAAGACCATATCCGTAATCAGGAAAATGAGCTCTATATTTTCGCCTTAGACGTCTTTTTTGTATCTTCAGTAGTTTCGGTTCTGTTGGTTATCAAAACTGCAATATGTAATATTACGATTTGTAAGTAGCTAATCATAACCGCGAATATCTCGAAAGTAGTCGAAACCTAGTTATTGCTCTCTTCGTTAGGACGGCAGAATTGTTGCATAATTTAACTAAGTTTATCAATTATTTGTTATAAAAGAAAACGGTTTTTGTCAACAGATTCCCTATTTGGTTCATGGAAGACACCCTCAAAGGAGAAGAAAAACTTCAACCTCCCACAACCCAAGATGGCCAACACCGACCTAACCCGCCTGCTCAAATCCGAAGAGATCAGGAAATGTCTGCGAGCACCCAAGTAAGTTTTCACTTCTGTAGGAACTATAATTTTCAGATTTCAAACTAGATGGCGTTGCACAGAGTTCAATCTCGCTAGAAAAGTTTTCATCAACCACTTTCATGTTGTGTAAAGCTAGAGTTTCTTAGGAAAGCGGTATAGCTACCGCAATATAGCGTTGAGTGATGTCACAAGACTGAAAAACCCAATTTTTTTATTTTAAATAGCTAAGTTTATCATGATGACTAATTTTCCTCTTTCCCCTCCCACTAAGCGTAAAGCTTGTGCTAGGAGTAGGTACGACAATAGTGCAACGGGTGGGGTTTGAATCGGCAACTCTCGAATTTTAGTCCACTCCTTTAACTGTTGAGCTATTGAGGCTCTCTGAATAATGCTTATTTATTACAACTATTATGATGAAATTACTCTATCAGAGCATTGGGTTATGAATAAACCATGATTACCTAAAATCACGTTGACACATACTGATACACCTCCACAACAGAACATACCAACTCCACAATAAACCACACACTAAAATGACCCTTATTCCCTTCACAGTAAGAGAGTGGTTCGCGCGACACGCAAGCTCAACCCGCTGGTCAATGCCAAGGCAATGCTGCGTCTTAACCCGTACGCAGCTGTAATGAAGAGGAAGGCAATTCTCGACCAGCAGAGGACTAAGAACGTGAGAGCACTTGCTCTGGCGGAGAAGCGTGGAGTAAGTATCCGTAATCATCATGAGCAAGTCATCGCCAGCTCACTTCATACCAAGGGTATCCTTTCAGAGTAAGGTTTTTTTTAAAAGAATATTAGCCATTTTAATCATGACTAACATTCCCCTTTCCTCTCCAACTAAGCGTAAAGCTTGGTGCTAGGAGTGGGTACGACAACAGTGCTACGGCTGGGGTTTGAAGCGCCGACCTTTCGGAATTCAGTCCACTCCTATAACTGTTGAGTTATTAAGGTTTGGGCCATAGTCTACCATGCTGGTCAAGCGTGGATTGGAGTACTTCGCACGCTTTTGAGAACATTTTTTTTTCCTCTTTCGTCTGGCTTTACAAAGATTAGCCAATGTCATGTTTGTAGTTATTTGTAACAAGTTAGTTAAACTATACAAGTATGGACCCCGTCTGTGCCGGCGCTCGCCGACACACGCACGGCACCCCCTTAGAGAGCTTTTCAGTCAGTTTTAACAAAAAAAACACTGCAAAAAGGCAGAGCACGCCCGCCAGCTAACACCAACACAGACGAAGTCTTTGAGAACATTATGGAGGGCTCTCAGGCATGTTCGATTTTCATTCGCTATGGGAGTAGCTCTAAGCCCTAATTCGCACGAGCGTTAAAAAAGCGTTGCGTTATAACCCGGCGTTGCGCTAATACAAAGTGCGCGTTAAAAAAGCGTTGACGTGTGAACAGAAACTTGGGAATGCATTTGTTCTATTTGAACGCTGTTTTAACGGACGTTGAAAAAGCTCTCGTGCGAATGAGGCCTAAGGGTTACGGGGAGATACACTAAACATGATGAAATTCTCTAGAGAGCATTGGGTTATGACTAAACCATGATTGCTATATCACGTTGACACATACTGATTTAACCCCAAAAACAACCCGAATTACCCCTCTTTCAACCCCAAATAACACTAAGAATCTTTCCAGATCAAACTACCCGACTCCGATCCAGCAGTCAGAGCCCAAAAACTACGCGAAAACAGAGGAAAGTCCATCCGTTTGGCGCTGTCCAATAAACCCAAGAAGCCCGTTGCCAAGAAAACCCCCCCTCCACCCAAAAAGGTGAAGAAGGTGGAAAAGGCCAAACCCAAGAAGGCAGCCGTCGCTCCTGCGCCCAAAAAGTGAACGAAATAAAAAGTTTATAGAAATATAATTTGTCGTTTTTATTTTTATTCTTTTATTTATACTATTAAGTAATAAAGATGTAAATAAAACTTATGAAAGTTAAAATAGACTGTTTTTTTAAGAAACCAAAAGTATCTTAAGGGCCGGCGCACATATGGCGAAGCGCAGCGCAGAGCATTTTTAACCCCCGACCCAAAAAGAGGGGTGTTATAAGTTTGACGTGTGTATCTGTCTGTGGCATCGTAGCGCCTAAACGAATGAACCGATTTTAATTTAGTTTTTTTTGTTTGAAAGGTGGCTTGATCGAGAGTGTTCTTAGCTATAATCCAAAAAAATGGTTCAACCGTTTAAAAGTTATCAGCTCTTTTCTAGTTTTCTTGTAGAAAAGAAGGTTAGATAACCCTTAGGTTCATAATATTCAAGTGTCAATTGACAAATGGCAAGCTGTCAAGATGGACGTTGCCTAGATATACATAATTATTGATAATTATTTACTTGAAAATGATGTTTTGGAAAACTCAGATACTTTGGATCGTAGGCGCGGAATAGTCCAAGAAAATCGGTTCAGCCGTTTGAAAGTTATCAGCTCTTTTCTAGTTACTGTAACCTTCACTGGTCGGGGGTGTTGAAATTTTTTAATTTACACTTGTTCAGTCAAAATATTATCGACGTCGTCCTCATTGAAATCACACTAATATTAAAAAGGCGAAAGGTTGTATGTGTGTGTGTATGTCTGTTACTCCTTCACGCGAAAACTACTGGATGGATTTGGCTGAAATTTGGAATGGAGATAGATTATGTCCTGGATTAGCGTATAGGCTACTTTTTTTCTCGTTAAAATCCATGGTTCCGGTGAGATTTTGAAAAATCACAAACTTATTTACCGCGGGTAACACCGCGGAGCACAGCTAGTCACACTAATATTAGTCAAACTAATAAAGGCGAAAGTTTGTATGTGTGTGTGTGTATGTTTGTTACTCCTTCACGCAAAAACTACTGGACAGATTTGGCTGAAATTCGGAATGGAGATAGATAATATCCTGGATTAGCACATAGGCTACTTTTTATCCTGGAAAACCAAAAAGTTCCCACGGGATTTCGAAAAACCTAAATCCACGCGGACGAAGTCGCGGGCGTCAGCTAATAATATCTAAAATCAATTGTGCATCCGTGCGGATGTACAATTGATGCAGATTTCATGTAGATTGTAGAACCGTCGCTCATGGTAACATACTTAAGGGGCATAGACGGTTCTGCCCGCGAAATTCAAATTTAATTTGGTTTTTCGCAATTTGTAAACTAATACGACAACGTAGGCTTATGGTATTTTAATTATGCCAATGGCAGTATCATCCTCACAGGTTTATATAAAAATCTTTACTTGAAAGGGTCCAGTTTAAGAAATTAGTTATAGTATCGACTAATTTCTGAGTAACTCATGTCCAACTCATTATTTTGACCAAACTTTCAAGTTAAGATTTTTTATGTACTTGTGAAGATGATACTGCCATTGTCGGAATTAGAATGCCATATCACACTAATATTATAAAGGCGAAAGTTTGTATGTGTGTGTGTGTGTGTGTGTGTGTGTGTATGTTTGTTACTCCTTCACGCAAAAACTACTGGACGGATTTGGCTGAAATTTAGAATGGAGATAGATAATATCCTGGATTAGCACATAGGCTACTTTTTATCCCGGAAAATCAAAGAGTTCCCACGGGATTTCAAAAAACTAAATCACGCGGGTGAAGTCGCGAGCATCGGCTAGTACCATATAAAACCAAATTTTTGAATTTCGCGTTTAGAGACCCGTAATTTTTTGCATTATTTCTATCGATTATTGTTATATCATAAAAATCGATAATTTAATCGAAAAATGCATAAAACTTACGATTAATCGGCAACTCATTTGACACTATCTTGAGACTTCTGACATCACTAGCAAAAAAAAAATACATAACCTAAAAATGGCCGTATTTTTTAAATTTTGACCATAACATAAAGAAAAACTCAATAGAAATGAGTATTTTTATAAGAAACTACAAGCCAGGAGGTATTCACAGCGCTAGAATATGGCGTTTCGCTTCAACCACCGCGGAGTCGACGAAACACGGCGAGGAAGAGGAGGAATTTCGCGTTCTGGATATTTTGAAGAAAAGAGATAAATTTCAAAGGAAAACCGCCCGCAAGGCTGAGATACCGCCTGATAGGACAGAGAAAATGCGTACAGACCAGGTAAGGAAGTCCTGTAACTTGAAAAATCCATACTAATATCACAGAGTATTGATGGTATGATGGGTTTGAGCCAGAGGTTCAAACTAGGCCGTCTAGACTCTAGACATAGTAATCATGGTTTGACTACTGTATCTCCTTATACTGTCCTAATCCATACTATCCATACTAATATTATAAATGCGAAAGTGTGTCTGTCTGTCTGCTACCTTTTCACGGCCAAACAGTTTAACCGATTATGAGGAAATTTTGTACAAGGTTAGCTTATATCCCGGGGACGGACATAGGCTACTTTTTATCCCGGAAAATCAAAGAGTTCCCACGGGATTCCCAAAAACTCGTCAGCTTAACCGATTTATATGAAATTTGGTACCGAGGTAGCTTGCGACCCTGTATTTGATGTAGGCAACTTTTTATCCCGGAAAATCAAACAGTTCCCACGGGATTTTTAAAAACCTAAATCCACGCGGACGGAGTCGCGGGCACCCTCTAGTACTTATTATAAATCGTCCTCAGCCGCGAACCAATCTTAACTGTGCGTCCACACTGTTTTACTGACCGGTCCAGTAGTTTGAGCTGTGCATTGATATATCAGTCAGTCAGTCAGTCAGCTTTTCCTTTTATATATGCAGATTTCAATATTTTATCTGTGGCCTACTTACACTGACTACTTAACCAAAATTAATGAAACTTATTAAAATTATTATGTAGTGAGTCTATATTGTAGAGAATAGACAGAATTTTTCAAAGTGGCCTTTAATAATGCAATGCAAATATTAATTAATAGGGGATGCCTGCGCCTTCGCCCGCGTGGATTTCGTTTTTTTTTTTACATCCTGTAGGAATGTTAAATTTTCTTAAATTTTCCAGGATAAAAAGTAGCCTATGTCCTTCCCCGGGATGTATTCCAAGTCTGTTCCAAATTTCATTAAAACCGGCTCAGTGGCTGTGAAAACGTAGCAGAAAGACAGACGGATAGACAGACAGACAGACAGACACACTTTTGCATTTATAATATTAGCTTGGATTATTGTAACTCTTTTCCTGTAACACTAGTAAGGACATCATTTCTCTTTATTTCAGAAATGGGGCAACGTTTGGCCAGGACCACGATCGTTTCACCCTTCAACCGTACCACTACCACTCAGACAGGGCTACGTACCAAAGGGCCAAGCCCCACCCGGCAAGAAGGCCAATGCGGAGCTTATGAAAGTACCCAACTTCCTACATCTAACTCCACCGGTCATAAAAATGCAATGCGAAGCAATAAAGAAGTACTGTACCGAATGGCCCAAACTTCTCAACTCAGAGGAGGCTATAGAAAAGCATTATCCGTTAGAAATCATAACGTCAGACTATTGTCATGCAAGTCCCGTGATAAGAAACCCTTTGTCACGAATTGTTATATTGAGAATCAAGCTGGCTGATTTGAAACTTGATAAGCATGCTCGTGACAAATTCCTGAGATTGGTTGATGACAGGTATGTTACATGAATTGCTCTTCTTCACTCTCTCCCTGTCTTCCTCACTCTTCCACACACTTGTACAATTTCGACCATCAAAAGGAGTACAGTTGTACCTACTTTGTCAAAAAGTCAAAGTCAAAATCATTTATTCAAAGTAGGTACAATTGCACTCCTTTTGATAATTAATTACGTTACTTAAAACTAAAGCTACGAGCATTTGAATAAATGATTTTGACTTTGACTTTGACTAACAATTTAATATAATATTTCAGTGTTTATTAAGACAATCGCAGTCGGGGTTTAGTTTTCAACTTCATCTTGTTTCAGGTATAACAAAGAAACAGATCTAGTCACGATAACAGCTGAACGTTGTCCAGTCAGACAACAGAATTTGGATTACGTTAACTATCTGTTAACTGCTTGTTATCACGAATCATGGAGCGTAGAAGATTGGGAAGGGGACAAAACTTTAACGGACATGGAATATTACGACTTCGACTTAAACCAGTCAAAAAAGAACCTCGTTAACTGGCATTTTAGATGTAATAACGAAGAAAAATCTTTGAGCAACGAAGAGTATCAATCGTTTGATGTGTCAACGATACCAAATGCAACGGAATACAAGAATGCTGTATCCTCTTTGTTCAATGATGGTGAAAGTGAAGCCACGTTGAAGAATTATGATGAAAAAGTTAGGAAGTTGTTAGGGTTGCCCAATAAGAAAACTGTAACATAACTATATTTATAAGTGGAAATTATATTATGCATTTTAGTTTGTATGTTGTTGTTTTATTTAATGGCTATGCATATAGTTTAATTTATAGTAACACTAGAGGATGCCCGCGACTTCGCGTGGATTTAGGTTTTTAAAGATCCCGTGGGAACTGTTTGATTTTCCGGGATAAAATGCCTATGTCAATTACAGGGAAGCAATGCAAGCTACCTCGGTACCAAATTCATACAAATCGGTTAAGCGGATGGGTTTTTAGGAATCCCGTAGGAACTCTTTGATTTTCCGGAATAAAAAGTAGCCTATGTCCGTCCCCGGGATATAAGCTAAAACTGTACCAAATTTCGTCAGAATCGGTTACACTGTTGGGCCGTGAAAAGGTAGTCAGACAGACAGACAGACACACTTTCTCATTTATAATGTTAGTATGGATGATTTTAAACCTTCAGAAATCCTATTCAAGCGAAGCCCTGTGGATCAGCCAGTTTTATGAAAAAGTTTCACTAGGTTTTTAATCTGGCTGTTTTTAGAGTTCCCTAGTAACTAGTCAAAAATCATGAGGGTTTCTTAGACAGAAATAAACTAACGCTTTTATATAAATTTTTGGAAGATCGTATTCAAATAAACTTTGGTAAGTAGGTAGGTACTTTTAATCGTCAAATCAAATGTATCTACTTACCACTGGTTCGGAATGCCTTTCCTACCGCGGAGAACCAGCAAGAAACTCAGCGGTTGCTCTTTTCGATAATTCGATTTTTAGGGTTCCGTACCTCAAAAGGAAAAACGGAACCCTTATTGGATGGCTTTGTTGTCTGTCTGTCTGTCTATCATATGAAAGGGCTTTACCTGCACATTCTAAAACAGATTTTTATTTATTTTTACGTATAATAGTTTTTGGTTTATCGTGCAAAATGTTGGAAAAATACCCGAGTACGGAACCCTCAGTGCACGAGTCTGACTCGCACTTGGCCGGTTTTTAAAGTAATGGCCGCCAAAGTATTTACCTACGGAACCCAACTTACGCGTGTTCTTACACGCAGTTGACCAATTTTGATATGGTTCAGTAAATTTAATAGATCGTACGAATCGTAAAAACGCTCGTAAAAAATTTCAGTTACGTTTTCGATTTCGCCATGATATTAAAATCGAAAATGGCGGTTCAGTGGAGAATTATTAAAAAGATTTACAATGATAATCTTTATTTAACTGTTTTTATACATATTATAGTGCTAATTGACTTTTCTTGTAAGTCGTTTTTTAACCCCCAACCCAAAAAGAGGGGTGTTATAAGTTTGACGTGTGTATCTGTCTGTGGCATCGTAGCTCCTAAACTAATGAACTTATTTTAATTTAGTTTTTTTTGTTTGAAAGTTGGCTTGATCGAGAGTGTTCTTAGCTACAATCCAAGAAAATCGGTTCAGCCGTGTGAAAGTTATCAGCTCTTTTCCAGTTACTGTAACCTTCACTTGTCGGGGGTGTTATAAATTTTTAATTTACAGTTGTCTATCTAATTATTTAAAAGGAAAAGGTGACTACTACCGCTCCCCCACTAGGCTAACGAAGAGAATTTTCTTTCAGCTACTTTTGAAAGAGAAAATTTTGTGTTCTGGCCAAACGGGACTATACCATTTTACGTGAATCCCACACATTTCGGTAAGCATAGTTTTAGGATTCCGTACCTCAAAAGGAAAAACGGAACGCTTATAGGATCACTCTGTTGTCTGTCTGTCTGTCCGTCGTGTCTGTCAAGAAAACCTATAGGGTACTTCCCGTGGACCTAGAATCATGAAATTTGTCAGGTAGGTAGGTCTTCTATCACAAGAAAAGGAGAAAATCCGAAAACCGTGAATTTGTGGTTAAATCATTAAAAAAAAAGGGTTTAAATTTTCAAAGTAAGATAACTATATCGAATGGCGTATCATATGAAAGGGCTTTACCTTTACATTGTAAAACAGATTTTTATTTATTGTTATGCATAACAGTTTTTGATTTATCGTGCAAAATGTCAAAAATATAACGAAGTACGGAATCCTCGGTGCGCGAGTCTGCCTCGCACTTGACCGATTTTTTCTCTAATATTTATATTCAATTAGACTTTTACAAGTACCTACTTTTGAATCGTCAAGAGCATCTACCACTGGTTCGGAATGCCTTTCCTACCGAGAAGAACCAGCAAGAAACTCGGCGGTTGCTCTTTCTGTGTGTCATGTTGCTGCTGTGTTTTATTCGGTGTACTGTGTTGCGCCTTGGGTCCCAAATAAAAGAGTTTATTTTTTAATTTATTTATTACTAGAGCTGTAGAGGATGCCCGCGACTTCGTCCGCGTGGATTTAGGTTTTTAAAGATCCCGTGGGAACTGTTTAATTTTCCGGGATAAAAAGTTGCCTATGTCAATTACATGGACGCAAGCTACCTCGGTACCTTTCATACAAATCGGTTACACGGATGCCGTGGCAACACTTTGACTTTTCCCGGATAAAAGGTATCCTTCCCCGGGATATAAGCTAACTCTGTACCTTTCATCAAAATCGGTTAAACTGTTGGGCAGTGAAAAGGTAGCAGACAGACAGACAGACACACTTTCGCATTTATAATATTAGTAACTATGAATTTTATTTCATTTTATTACCCGACTGCGGCAAAGCCAAAAGGAAGGGTTATGATTTTAGCAGTCTATGTATGTATGTATGTGGATATGTTTTTTTTTTTTCTTCTCTCGTCTGGCTTTACACTGATTAGCCAATGTCAAGTGTGTAGTTATTTACAAGTTAGGAAAACTATATGTATAAGTATGGACTTCGTCTGTGCTGGCGCCCGCCGACATACACGCGGCGCCCCTTTAGAGCGCTTCTCAGTCAGTTCCTCGGTCAGTTCCACCACCAATAAACACCAGCGGGACACAAAAACCGGCCACTTCTAACAAAAAAACACTCCAAAAAGTCACAACACGCGCGCCAACAAACGCCACCACAGACAAAGTCCGTGGATATGTTTGTATCTAGATTCTGTGTGTTCCACCGTAGCGCCTAAGCTACTGGACCGATTTTGATGAATGAGGTGTCAATTGATTCATTGTAAAGGTCCGAGTGACATAGGCTATATTATTTTATACGAAAACAATTGACCTCACGGATGTTACATCAAAAAAGTGGAGGTCTCCCAAAATTCTTTTTGCTATTGTATCGAGTGGGATGTCAAATGAAAGAGGAGAAAATTTTGAGCTCATATATATAAATGTACTACAACATTAAAATATACCAAGCGACAGAAAACCAATTTTATACAATAATATTTCAGCGTTTATTAAGACGATCGCAGTCGGGTTTTAGTTTTCAACTTTATCTTGTTACCAGATAAAGAGCAGTCGCTAACCATCCTGTCGACTCTCTCTCTCTTCACGTTCAAAACCTGCCTTCAGTTCAATCCAGTGATGGTTGAACCTCAGGCTAACCAGCATGTGATGGTGTTGGAGAACCCTCGTGGAGTCAGACAGTGTTACCTGGACATGGAGGGACATCCCAGGGAGGGGCCCCATGTAAGTATGGCTGCAATTGTTGACCACTTTTTAACCCCCGACCCAAAAAGAGGGGTGTTATAAGTTTGACGTGTGTATCTGTGTATCTGTGTATCTGTGATTTTTAGAATGGGTATAGTTTAAAATCTGGAGAGTGACATTATACTACTTTTTAACCCCCGACCCAAAAATAGGGGTGTTATAAGTTTGACGTGTGTATCTGTCTGTGGCACCGCAGCTCCTAAACTAATGAACCGATTTTAATTTAGTTTTTTTTTTGTTTGAAAGGTGGCTTGATCGAGAGTGTTCTTAGCTATAATCCAAGAAAATCGGTTCCGCCGTTTGAAAGTTATCAGCTCTTTCCTAGTTACTGTAGCCTTCACTTGTCGGGGGTGTTATAAATTTTTAATTTACACTTGTACATTATTATGTAAGGGAAAAAGGGATGATGCGTCTCAAAATTGGCCCGATTTAACCAAATTATACTCAACCTAAGCAAATCAGACTCAACCAGATACTCAACGCAATCAAAACTAAGCCAACACAACACGCTCAAATTCAAATTCAAATTCAAATCATTTTTATTCAAGTAAACTTTTACAAGTGCTTTCGAATCGTCAAAATAATCTACCACTGGTTCGGAATGCCGTTCCTACCGAGAAGAACCAGCAAGAAACTCGGCGGTTGCTCTTTTCAAATGTACAATTTACAATAATATGCCATACAGCTCAAACTAACTTAGCCCGAGTTCCGACCTAAACTGGCAGCCCGATCTAATGATCGGGCTGCCAGTTTAGGCAATCAAACCTTTACCAATTGGACAGACAGACAGACACACACTTTCGCATCACACTAATATTATAAAGGAGAAAGTTTGTATGTGTCTGTGTATGTTTATTAATCCTTCACGCAATAACTACTGGACGGATTGGGCTGAAATTTAGAATGGAGATAGATAATATCCTGGATTAGCACATAGGCTACTATTTATCCCGGAAAATCAAAGAGTTCCCACGGGATTTCAAAAAACCTAAATCCACGCGGGCGAAGTCGCGGGCATCGGCTAGTTTATAATATTAGTATGGATTTTGAAAATAAGGCATCTGTTTGTAGAGGATAACTGTGGGCTACTCGTGCCTGCGCAGCCCACAGCTGGACGCGCTCGTCATGAAGGCGTTGGGATTCCCCTTCGAGCACAACCGCGCGATACGAGACCTCTACATCGATGTGCAGTTCGAAAATATTGAACAGGGTGAGTAAATAAGTAAAAACCGGCCAAGTGCGAGTCAGACTAGCGCACTGAGGGTTCCGTACTCAGGTTTTTTTTATTTATTTATTTTTATTTGTACCAGAAAGTTGTAACAATAAAAATAAAAAGAAAGAAAAAGTGGACTGGGAAGTGAAAAGTGAACTTTTTTTTTCTGTCTCGTCTGGCTTTACAAAGATTGGCCAATGTCAAGTTTGTAGTTATTTGTAACAAGTTAGTTAAACTATACAAGTATGGACCCCGTCTGTGCCGGCGCTCGCCGACACACGCACGGCACCCCCTTAGAGCACTTTCCAGTCAGTTTTAACGAAAAAAACACTCCAAAAAGGCAGAGCACGCCCGCCAGCTAACACCAACACAGACGAAGTCGGGAAGCACTTGTCTCCCTTGGCAGTGCGAGAGGTTGTAAAGGGAGTAGAATAGGTACGTACAGCAAAGATAGACGCGCTTCTTTAAGGGTTCCGTTTTTCTTTTTGAGGTACGCAACCCTAAAAATGTCGAAACCTCAAATTTATTCCTCATATAAAAATTATTTGCCGATTGAAAAATTAGCCCTAAGACTTTAATGTACTAAATAAATAAATACAGTTTAGTTACGATTATAAAGAGTTCATTAAACTTGGCTAACCTGTTTAACAGGGCTCTCTCCGTCACTTACTCCATACAATCGTAGTCCCAATTTCATTTGAATACTAAGCAACCAAAGTCCATGAAATTTTGTAGACATATTCTAGAAACTAATAGGTATATTATGTGCCTGTGGTGTTTTAGATTTTTCTAAAAATATGTAGTTTTAAAATTACAGGGGCTCAAAGATTTGTATGTGAATGTTTTGGACCGCGTAACTTTGCAATAGAATATTTTAACGGAAATCTGGTAAACCACAGGCATAGATATTAGTTGCCGGAACGTTTCTACAAAATTCCATTGAGTATGATTGGTTAGTATTCCAATGAGAGACGAACTACGTTTGTATGGAGCGAGTGACGGAGAGACACCTTTTAACAGACTACCTATTTACATAAGAGATAAAATTAATAATACACAAAACTTATACTATCTACTTACTAAGTCTAAATTAACAAATTTCTACTGTGTCAAACTTTATCGTTTTTGGGTTCAGTATCCTTAGGATGCTAGCTGTCTTCTTAGTATATTTGGAGTTCTGTGACGCCAACGCATATGGGACCCTATAAATCCAGCTATTCATGTGTCTTAGCTGGCTTTCTGTCTTTCTGTCCGTCTGTCCGTCCGCGTTCGTTTTAAATCCCGTTGGAATTCTATGATTTTACGCGATAAAAGTATAGGCTAAAAATTTCATGGGTAGGTATAATTACCCGAGCGAAGCCAGGGCCAGTCAGTTAGTATATCGATACTCACAATGCAGGATTACGGTCAGAGGTCTTATTAGGGTTCCGTACCCGAAGAGTGCTAACGGGACCTATTTCTAAGACTCCGCTATCCGTCCGTCCGTCTGTCTGTCAACGGGAAGTATCTCGTGAACCGTAATAGGAAGAGACGTGAAATTTTCACAGAATGTATGCCGCTATAACAACAAAAAATAAGAATTTCGAAAAGATCACCATGAAAGTTAAAAAAAAAACCGGCCAAGTGCGAGTCGAACTCGCGCACCGAGGGTTCCGTACATTTTTTCGACATTTTGCACGATAAATCAAAAACTATTATGCATAAAAATAAATAAAAATCTGTTTTAAAACGTACAGATAAAGCCCTTTCATATGATACCCCACTTGGTATAGTTATCTTACTTTGAAAACTTAAACGCATTTTAATTTTTTTTAATGATGTAACCACATGGTTTTTAGATTTATTCCTTTACTTGTGCTATAAGACCTACCTATCTGCCAAATTTCATGATTCTAGGTCAACGGGAATTACCCTATAGGTTTCTTGACAGACAGACAGACAGGCAAACAAAGTGATCCTATAAGGGTTCCGTTTTTCCTTTTGAGGTACGGAACCCTAAAAAAAGTTGTTATTCTTTGTACGATGGTACGGAACCCTTCGTATGCGAGTCGACGCGCACTTGACCGATTTTTTAACGCTATTGTGTAATACTGCAGTAATAATGCCACCATTCTATCTCCCTGTCTTGAAACCGATGTCTACAAAACATGGCATATCAACAGCTCTGTTATCAGATAACAAAACAAATACGTAAGTAATTGATAGGCTAAAAATACAGCAATACGTTTAAAACAATATTTAATTATTTCTTAATATTATAGCGCGAGAGCCGATAGGTAATTTGGACGAGGTGCTTGATAAACGGTAAAGTTTGTCAAGTTGTTCAAGCATTCATCATCATCATCAGCCTGTAGTCATCCACTGTTGGACATAGGCCTTCCCTACAGAGCGCCACCACACCCGGTCCTCAGCCTTCCTCTTCCAGCCACTTCCCGCCAGCCGCTTTATATCGTCGGTCCATCGTGCTGGAGGGCGTCCCACACTACGCTTGCTTAAACGTGGTCTCCACTCAAGGACGGGAAGGACACACTGGTTGAAGACTTTTGTTTTCAGGCATTGTTCAAGCATTATCTGTGAACAATATGTGTTTCTTAAGATGATTTTATAGGTAAACACAACCATGATCTTTTAAGCCAGCCAAGGAATAACAGATTATAATATCACGTATCTCCCGCAGTTATTTTTCTGGAGCACCTTAATGGCAAGAGTGAATCTAAAGGCATCTTTTGGGTAGGTATGCGTGTTCCAAACCATTCATCGAGCATGACTGTTGTCGAACGCAAACCTAGATTTTAAATTTAAAAAAAAACGGCTAGGTATGTTTGCCAACCAGACGGTGGTAGTCGCAAGTTACGATATATTTTTTAATCTAATTTTTATAAGATAAATTTAGAATGAAAACTCGTAGAGGATGAACGCGACCTTTATCACACTAATATTATAAAGGCGAAACTTTGTGTTTATGTGTTTGTATGTATATTACTCCTTCACGCAAAAACTACTGGAGATAGATTATATATACCCTAGATTAGCACATAGACTACTTTTTATCCCGAAAAATCAAAGAGTTCCCACGGGATTTTTAAAAAACGTACATCCGCGCGAACGAAGTCGCGGGCATCAGCTAGTTTCACATATGTGAGACTCCACAGACCAGCTGGAAATTTTAATCTGCCGAAAACTAAGATTAACCATAAATAGACACCACAGAAAAAATACCATACGAATTCTCGCCGGTTATCAAGCACCTCCTAAAAATTTCCTACGGACTCTTAGTCTATTATCAACAGTCGAATGTTTAATCGACTTTACGTACACAACATCTCAGTCGCTTATCAAACTCCGCCCAAGCAACATGGCTCAAGACTTCAAGTTATACGAAAATATATTCATAGAATCAAACCTCCAATCGCCCGATTATGATGGAGTCATACTCATTTTGTATCCACAAGAAATGAACATACGTCTCCCGAGACACATCAGCAGTTTTATTGACAAGATTTCTTTGGTTGATAAGCATATCCATAAAGTCGCTACTGTTTGGAATTGTGATTACGTCTCCGGTGGAAGATTGGTGCTTTCTCCAACGGGAAAGATAACTCCATACCATGATGTTACTGTGGTCAAAGAAGCAGCTAAGAAAGGTATGTTAAGAGCTTTAGATGCTGGTATGAAGAAACCTCTGTTAATAGTCGAAAATATCGTCGATTTCCCTGACGGACAGCTAGTATGCATTCTTGGAGGACTCGAAGCCTTCTATGTGCCATTACAAATAAGAGAGAGACAAGATTCGAAGAATTTTATCAGAATAGGCTTACACGCGGAGGAGAAACACAAAGAGGCGTTTGAAAAAATCGTTAGGAACGCGATCGCTTTGGAAAGATCTAGAATCTTTGCGAGGGACATCGCTGGAGGCGATCCTGAAAGGATGGCGCCTGCTAAAATTGTTGAGTATGTGGAAAACTCGTTTGCTGGTGATAGTAATATATATATTAATGTTATAGATGATGAAGAGTTTATTGCTGAAAATTATCCCTTATTAGCCGCTGTGTCTCGAGCATCTAATAGGGTAGAGAGACATAAGACTAGAGTTGTTGAAATAGAGTACAATAGTTCTAATCCGACTCGAGTAACAGAAACTTTGCTTTTGGTAGGCAAAGGTGTGACATATGATACAGGTGGTGCAGATATCAAGATTTCCGGTAAGATGGCTGGTATGTCTAGAGACAAAAGTGGTGCAGCAGCTGTTGCCGGTTTTCTAAAGGCCTGCGCTATTTTGAAACCACCCCATTTGAAAGTCATTGGTGTTTTATGTCTTACAAGAAATTCTATTGGCGAAGAATCGTATGTTGCTGATGAATTGTTGATTTCTAAAAGCGGGAAATTTGTACGAGTTACTAACACCGATGCTGAAGGTAGATTCGCTATGGCGGATTCAGTTTTCAAGCTATCTGAATTAGCGGGTAAGGAATTAAACCCACATATTTACACAATTGCAACCTTAACAGGTCATGCTAGGGCCTGCTATGGTAACTATACAGCTGCGATGGATAACCATAGTGCAAAAGCGACCAATCATTCTGGAAGACTCCAGTTCAGTGGTTCTAGAATCGGAGAAGGTTTTGAAGTGTCTATGGTCAGAGCGGAGGATCTTGCTGTAAACAATGGGAAATGTAAGGGGGATGATTTGGTTCAAGTATGTTGTGATACGAAGTACAGGAACCACCAGCTAGCGGCTGGGTTTTTGATTAAAGTAGGGGGGTTAGAAGATAAAAATATTAAGTATACCCATCTAGATATTGCTGGTTCAGCTGGCATGCCTCCAGATGAACCAACTGCGGTTCCAATTCTTTCGTTGTGTCATTTACATAAAGTTATGTTGTGAGTTTAAAGCTAATATGTTTATATTGTTGTTTATGGGGCCATAGAAATATGGAGTGTTAGTGCTGAAAACTTTTACGAATTATTTCAATGTGGTTAAATAACAACCTCATCAGAGCAGCCAGGCTGATCCTTTGCGCAAAAAATGAGCCAGCCCTTCTGTCACCAGATTAGTCAGGGTCAATCAACGGCGATGAAAGGTCTCGTAAAAATTTTGTAGCATTAAGATAATAATAATTATTGCGTTAATTATATTGTAAATTAATAAAGGAATTTTGTATGTTAGACATTTTTTTTATTAATTTTTTCCTAAGCCGTAAAAAATAAGTGTGTAGATCACTTATTTAGTTAATCAATATAACCGTTGAGACCTACGGAACCCTAAATCTAGGGTTCCGTAGCTAAGGGTGCCAACGGGACCCTATACTAAGCCACCGCTGTCTATCCGTCTGTCTGTCTGTCAGTGGTCTGTATCTCGTGAACCGTATGTAAGTAGAGAGTCGAAATTTTCACAAGGAGTGTATTTCTATTGCTGCTATAATAAATCAAATTATAAAAATTTCAAAATGGCCGCCATGAAAAAAAAATACGTTATTACTAGTACGATGGTACAGAAGTCAGAACCCTTCATGTGTTAGTCCGACTTGCACAACTGGTTATCAAACTAATATTATAAAGGCGAAAGATTGTGTGTATGTATGTTTGTTACGCCTTCACGCAAAAACTACATGACGGATTTGGCTGAAATTTGGAATGGAGATAAATAATATCCTGGATTAGCACATAGGTTACTTTTTATACCGGAAAATCAAAGCGTTCCCAGGGGATTTCAAAAAACCTTAATCCACCCGGACGACATTGCGGGCATCAGCTAAGTTAATAATATTTATGTTAAGTTTAGTTTTAAGTAACGTAATTAATTATCACCACTATATCGTACAAATTCGACCATCAAAAGGAGTACAATTGTACCTACTTTGAATAAATGATTTTTACTTTGACTAAGTAATGAGTAGGTAGGTACTTAGGTATATTAATTTTGTTATTAATATCATTGAGGTAAGATTAAGTCTAATGATAATGATATCTTTTTATTTGTTAAGACTTGCACATCTTTGAAATTGACGGTGATAACAGGCTATCTATAATTTTATTGTAATGGTAGATAAATTAGGTGGACGTACTAACAAATTAATCTAGATCACTAATATTATAAAGGCGAAAGTTTGTGTGTGTGTGTGTGTGTGTGTGTGTGTGTGTGTGTGTGTATGTTTGTTACTCCTTCACGCTAAAACTACTGGACGGATTGGGTTGAAACATCCACGCGAACGAAGTCGCGGGTATCAGCTAGTAAGTATATATATATATATATATATATATATATATATATATAACAGGCAAAATGACTGACTGACTGATCTATCAACGCACAGCTCAAACCACTAGACGGATCGAGCTGAAATTTGGCATGCAGATGACATAAACATCTCCTCACACTAACATTATAAAGGAGAAAGTTTGTATGTGTGTGTGTGTCTGTGTGTGTGTGTGTGTGTATGTATGTTTGTTACTCCTTCACGCAAAAACTACGGGACGGATTGGGCTGTTTAGAATGGAGATAGATTATATCCTGGATTAGCACATAGGCTACTTTTTATTCCGGAAAATCAATGAGTTCCCACGGGAATTTTAAAAAACCTACATCCACGCGAACGAAGTCGCGGGCATCAGCTAGTCCACTAATAAAGGCTTAATAAAAAATGACATCCGCTAAGAAAGGATTTTTGAAAATTCAAATCCTAGCGGCGTAAAATAGGGGTTTTGAAATTGGTGTAGGTAGTCCTCGCGAACGAAGTCGCGGGTATAAGGTAGTTTACCCATAAGCTAGATAACTTGCCCCGGTATCACTCGGGTGAATTTCTGAAAATCCTTTTGGACTGCAAACCGACAGCAAAATTGCAGTTGGGGTGCAGTTGTCACAACTGCATCGCAAATGCCGAGTTATTGCGCAGTCTGCGTGCAGTTCTTAGTACGGGCAGTCAGTGTTTGGGACCCTCGTAGCTTTAGTTTTTAAACCCCGACCCAAAAAGAGGGGTGTTATAAGTTTGACGTATGTATCTGTCTGTGGCATCGTAGCTCCTAAACTAATGAACCGATTTTAATTTAGTTTTTTTTTATTTGAAAGGTGGCTTGATTGAGAGTGTTCTTAGCTATAATCCAAGAAAATCGGTTCAGCCGTTTGAAAGTTATTATTAGCTCTTTTCTAGTTACTGAACCTTCACTTGTCGGGGGTGTTATAAATTTTTAATTTACACTTAAGTTTACGTAATTAGCTAATTACCACCACTATTTGTAATTTGTATCATCTTTCAAATCTAACAAATCGGACAAACAAAAGGTGTACAATAGTACCTATTTTGAATAAATGATTTTGACTTTGGCTTTTATCGCATAGGTTTCATCCCATTCTTCGCGAAGGAGAAGATCCTGTGTCAGGAATTGAGGAGCCTACCCTACGACGTGAATAGCGTGATGCATTTTGGAGAACGGGATTATAGTAAGAATGGACATCGGAGCTTTATATTCAAGGTATATGGGTAAGATGGTAAGATGGTAACTATCTAGTGAGTTTGACGCTCTTAGGCGGAGATCTATAGTGCGCACTTTGACTTTGCACAGACTTAACAGGGCTCTCTCCGTCACTCGTTAGTTGTTTGTATGTGAATTTTTAAGACCGCGTAACTTTGAAACCGAATATATTAACAGAAATCTGGAAAACCACAGACACAGATATTAGTTTCTAGAATATGTGTGCAAAATTTTCTTGGATTTTGGTTGCTTAATATTCAAATGAAATTGGAACTACGATTGTATGAAACGAGTGACGGAGAGAGCCCTCTTAAGACACTGTTAAAACGAGACAGCGTTATTTAGTTGGCATAAATCTGTCTCGTTTTAACTGAAACTTAATTCAAGCAAAGTCACGCAAGTACGCTATGTAGATTTCAGTCTTATAAGCGGGAGGTAGATTATCGCGCAATGTTACATCGATTGTACGTTTCTTGAGCGAGAAAAGATAGTTAAAAGCTAATCGCTCTCTCGTCCGCGGCAGGGCAATTGTGCCTTAGCCAAAGACTAAAAAAATATATAAGTACAAGGAACAAAAAGCTTAATTTGCTATAATCCGCTAAGCCAAACAAATCTGTATGGT
Source organism: Maniola jurtina (assembly GCF_905333055.1). Lineage (NCBI taxonomy): Eukaryota > Metazoa > Arthropoda > Insecta > Lepidoptera > Nymphalidae > Maniola > Maniola jurtina. The sequence continues at coordinate 4,021,034 of NC_060056.1, forward strand.
GCAACATGCAGCATGCGACATGCGCCGCCCGCCCTCCCACTGATAAACATGCAGGAAAAGCCAGCCACTAAGCAAGCCACACGCACCACCACCACGCAGCACCACACAAATCCCAACACCACTCGACGCGCGTTTCGCCCCGACACCGGAACACCCTCAGGAGATGTAGATGCCTTACAATGCCTTTTTTTGGGATTTGTGTGGTGCTGCGTGGTGGTGGTGCGTAAATGCTTGCTTGGTGACTGGCTTTTCCTGCATGTTTATCAGTGGGAGGGTGGGCGGTGCATGTCGCATGTTGCATGTTGCACCATACAGATTTGTTTGGTTTAGCGGATTATAGCAAATAGCAAATGAAGCTTTTGGTCCCTTGTATATCATGGACTTCCGCAATATAACACCTGCTTCTTTACTACAAATATATAAGTACCTAGGCTTGATTCTATTAAACCTGTCCTGATATTTCAGAACCAAAAAACTCAGCAGTCTAGAATAGGATTATCAAAAACAGACCTCAGAAAAATAGAAATAATTTACGGCCCCGAATGTCAAAAAAGAGACCGCCAAGCCAAAATAGATATTTGCAAAAAGTACCCAAGTGTTAGGAGAAAACGTGAAATCGAAATCGATTTGGATAAAGTTCAAAATTTGAGAATTAATCGGGATATTACTCCACCACCTGAAAAAAACCTCACAGATGAAATCACAGATAACGTAAAAAAAATTAATATTGATGAAGAAATACAAGATTTAATTGAACAAGTGCACAAAATTACCGCTGCTGCATTAGAAAATGAAAGAGTTAACATTTGCAACAATACAAATGCTACTACCAGAAAATCAGATATTAAAATATCAGAAACTCAACATATATCAAATGATAAAAATGTTGTATCCAATGATATATCAAAGATTATAGAAGTAGTAATTAACCACGTTAAAGCAGTAGTAAATAATGCAAAAACGAATTTAACTGTATTCTGTGACACAACAAATAATTTGGAACTATTCCAAAGGACCTATTGTGGATGGGGCTCAAATGATAGATGCCCTGTAAGTTACAAGTCAACTAAATCAGGTCTCGTAATGCATTCTACTAAGCATAGACCTTTTATAAGACAATCTACTAAACATGAAGGTTATGGTAACAAAGTAAAGTACGTTAATTGGTTAAGGTCTGAGAATGATACTCAGGAAACCATTAATGCTACTAGAAGAAAGAGAGATGTCGAAAAACTAAAGTATAAACATGATATGAATAATATTAAGTTCAAAATACAAAAATTACAATATTTGAGAGTTAAACGTGACATTACTCCACCGCCTGAAAAAAACCTTACAGATGAAATCACAGATAACATAAGAGAACTTAATATTGATGAAGAAGTACAAGAGTTAATTGAACAAGTACACAAAATTACTGCTACAGCATTAGAAAATGCAAGAGTTAGTATTTGTAATAATACAAATTCTACTACCAGAAAATCAAATATTAATATATCAGAAACACAACATATATCAAATGATAAAAATGTTGTATCCAATGATATATCAAAGATTATAGAAGTAGTAATTAACCACGTTAAAGCAGTAGTAAATAATGCAAAAACGAATTTAACTGTATTCTGTGACACAACAAATAATTTGGAACTATTCCAAAGGACCTATTGTGGATGGGGCTCAAACGATAGATGCCCTGTAAGTTACAAGTCAACTAAATCAGGCCTCGTAATGCATTCTACTAAGCATAGACCTTTTATAAGACAATCTACTAAACATGAAGGTTATGGTAACAAAGTTAAGTACGTTAATTGGTTAAGGTCTGAAAATGATACTCAGGAAACCATTAATGCTACTAGAAGAAAGAGAGATGTCGAAAAACTAAAGTATAGAGATGATATAACTAATATTAAGTTTAAAATCCATGATAGTTTTAGTAATATTGTTGATTATTCAAGTAGAAGAAAAAGAGATATTAAAATATCAAACAAAACAGATTTAAATGATGCTCCGATTGAAACGATTGATAGTTTTATATCTATCGGCAATAATGCTGAGGAATTCATTACAGCAATGGATAAGGAAAGAAATCGAAAGGCTGAGACACCAAATCTCACAGATCTAACCGTTAAGAATAGGAAAACTATAAACGCTGCTAAAAATAGAAAGAAAAGAGAAGATGATACAATTATTTTATCAGAAAACATTAATAATGGTACAGAAAAAACGAATGGAAGTCTAGTAACTAACACAGATAAAGCAGTTAAAGAAAGTTTAGTTAAAACAGATGAAACAGTTAAACATGTAAATGTAAATAGTAGTAAGGATGCATTGCGAATGGTTACTAGAATTTTTACTGATAAGAAAATTGACTTTGCTCCTGTGAGGAGAAGTAATCGGGATGATCGAGGATTTAGGTAAAAATATCACACTAATATTATAAAGGAGAAAGTGTGTATGTGTGTGTGTATGTTTGTCTCTCTTTCACGCAAAAACTACTGGACGGATTTGGCTGAAAGAAATGGAGATAGATAATATCCTGGATTAGCACATAGGCTACTTTTTAGCCCGGAAACATCCGTGGTTCCCATGGGATTTTAAAACCTATATCCACGCGAACAAAGTCACGGGCATCAGCTAGTCTGTAAAATATAAATCGCTTAGATGTTGCCCTTTCATAACTTTTTCGGCCATCATATTATCCGGTATTCGTTCTAGGCAACCTAACCATCTTTATGTCTGTCTGTCTGTTTGAAAAGGCTAATCTTCGGAACGGCTGAACCTATTTTGACGGGATTTTCACAGACAAGTAGAGGATTGACCAGGGTGTAACATAGGCTACTTTTTTAATCGACTTTCAAAAAGGGAGTTGTGTTTTTCTACCTATGTACACCGAAATCTCCGAGATTTCTGAACCGATTTGCGTAATTTTTTTAAATCGATAAAGGAACTTTGTGACATTGTTTCATAAAAAAATTGGATTCCAACTCCTCAATCCTGATGCTGCAGGGGACCTCACCATCAATACTGATGGGATTTAGAAATTGTCGGTTATAAATTGATTGATATTGAAGGTGTCTGTACCAAGTAAAGACTTTGTCGTTGACCTCGAGGACCCAACTCCTCAACCCTGATGCTGTAAGGAATTGCATTCCTAAATCCTGGTGATCCCTCGGGATTTTTAAAAGATCATCCGTTTAAATGTTTTTACGTGGTACAGAAACACGTTGCATCCCGGGGACGGGCTGTTACGGATAGGTTACTTTTGTCCTGGGAATTCAAAAGTTCCCACGGGATTTCAGACCCTAAATCCACGCGGGCGAAGCTGCGGGCATCAGCTAGTACCTGAATAAATTATTTCAGTTCTAGAAATAGAGAAAGCGATAGCGTAGAGCAGCACGGTGACTCTTCGTCATCAGAAAGTGACAAAAGGAGTAAAACCGAAGGAAGAGAAAGGGATGAGAAAAGAGAGAGGGAAAGAGAAAGACCGAGAGAAAGGGATAGACATCGGGTAGTAACAGAAAGCAGGTAACATTTTTGTAGAATAATTTCGAGATGATGGATTTTCAGTTTGATTTTTTTGATTACAAAAAATCTGTATTGTAATCTCAAGATCGCCATTCTAACTTGCCCAAGGTGTAAAACAGAAAGAACTCTCGAATATTTCATTTTAGACCACAAAACAGAAGACCCAAAGGTAACAGAGGAAGGCAGAGACCTCTCCTACCGGAAACAGTGCCACTGACAAAGGGGAATAAAGAGTTTTACGCTGAACGGATATGGCCTGATGGGATCGTCAGATATGTTATCGCTCAGGATTCTACTTGTGAGTATGAGTTCAATTTTGAAAAATTCCACCCAGCAAGGTGGAGCGACGATATCCAGAGGGTGCAGGCTCTCTCATCAATCCTGTCAATCTTCAGTATTTCGCCAGATTTTAAAATTGGTACCTAAGATGAGATGATTGAGTATGTTAGCACTACTTAAAATAGGCCTATGATATAGATAGATAGGTAGATACAAGGGTGACAAATCAACATCGAGCTATGCTGCGCTGTACTGTTTCACAATCAACATCAAGCTGTGCTGCGCTTTGCTTAGCTCAGTATAAAAGTAATTAGCAGCTCGTATAGTCGTTTATCTCGTCAAAAATGACTTTATTTTCAAAAAAAAACGTAAACATTACGACATGTTGAATCCGATGAAGATGAAAGTGAAGAAGAAGCGCATATGGATATTTTATATGTGCTCGACACAGCGCGGCTCAGCACGGCGGGTAGCGCGCCTCGCTCGAGACTGCTGCGTTTTTAAACAGAGCATAGCCTCACACAGCGCAGCACAGCATAGTTTGATTGCATCCTCATTATAATATTAGACGAGCGAGTTGACCAAACATAGCACAGCGCAGTACAGCGCAGCATAGCTCGATGTTGATTTGTCACCCGAAGTCTGTATTGCACACAAATACACATTTAAAGGAACACAACATAGAAAGAAGAAAACAGAAAAAACAATTGTGTGCAAAGGCGGCCTTATTGCTTAGAGCAATCTCTACCAGGCAACCTTTGCTGAAAGGAGAAGCTAGTGTAGTGTTAGTTTAGTGATATCTAACAGTGAGACTTATGAAGTGCAATGTTTCATTTAAACAACCCGGGAAACATCTCAACTCAGTTCCACCATACTCTGCTCGTCAAACCAACAAAGGTGTACACAATAATATTTTGCATTTTGCATATGCTTGCACCATCTACCTCTAATATCTAATAGCTACGTCCTTTGCACCGTTTTGGTTGCCTGGAAGACATATCTATGCCTGGAAGAGATCGCTAGGTAGCGATAAGGCCGCCAAATTGTACATACCTGCCTATATTTTTTTTTTGCTTTGTATGTGTTTTTTTCTGTACTAATTTTGTGGTGTACCTACAGTAAAATTATATTCATTCATTAATTCATCCATATTTGTAGATAATTTACAATCCGTACGTGCTCGCCTCGCGGAGGTCAACGATATACTGAGGAAAAAGACCTGTGTCCGCATCAAGGAAGTCTCGGAGAAAGAGGGACAGAAATATAACGACTACCTTGTCATAGACACTAGCGCGGATTACGTCACGGGACGAGTTGGAGGAAGACAGGTACTTCATCGTCATCATGATCAACCCATCGCCGGCTCACTGCAGAGCACGGGTCTTTTCTCAGAGTGAGAAGGGTTTTGGCCATATTTTCCCAAGCTCGCCAAGTGCGGATTGGCAGACTTCACACACCTTTGAGAACATGGAGAACTCTCAGGCATGCAGGTTTCCTCACGATGTTTTCCTTCACCGTTAAAGCAAGTGATATTGAGTTACTTATAACGTTTATAGCTTCGAAAAGTTAAAGGTGCGTGCCCGGCATCGAACCCGCGACCTCCGTTTAGAAAGCAGACGTTCTAAGACTATAGGTTATCACAGCTTTATCCCATAAAAAAAATTGTATTTTTTTCATTCCTCGTCAAATCGCTGGTCCACTACTGAGAACGGGTCTTACGGAATAATCCCATCCCTTGATGAGACGAAATATCGGCAGTTAAAAAACATCAAATTAATAGTGTTATGTACATACTTACTCGTTATCACATCACACTAATATTATAAAGGCGAAAGTTTGTATATGTGTGTGTGTGTGTGTGTGTGTATGTTTGTTACTCCTTCACGCAAAAACTACTGGACGGATTTGGCTGAAATTTGGAATGGAGATAGATAATATCCAGGATTAGCACATAGGCTACTTTTTATCCCGGAAAATCAAAGAGTTCCCACGGGATTTCAAAAAACTTAAATCCACGCGGACGAAGTCGCGGGCATCATCTAGTCTACAATAAAACCGGCCAAGTTCGAGTCAGACTCGCGCACTGAGGGTTCCGTACTCGGGTATTTTTTCCAACATTTTGCAAGATAAATCAAAAACTATTATAATTACATAAAAATAAATAAAAATCTGTTTTAGGATATCCAGGTAAAGCCCTTTCATATGATACCCCACTTGGTATAGTTATCTTATTTTGAAAATTGAAACATATTTCAATTTTTTTAAATGATGTAGGTAACCACAAATTCGCGGTTTTCAGATTTATTCCTGTACTTGTGCTATAAGACCTACCTACCTACCCATGATTCTAGGTCAACGGGAAGTACAATATAGGTTTCTTGGCAGACAAACAGACAACAAAGTGATCCTATAAGGGTTCCGTTTTTCCTTTTGAGGTACGGAACCCTAATAAAATTTCGTTAGACTCAAGCTTAAAATCTACAGAATATTATGTAATTAGCTAGTGACTAGTGTACCTACAAATTGTACCTAGGTAGGTAGGTACTATATTCCCCAGACCGTACTGTATAATACAGCTCAGTATCACGCCGCAAAGACGTTTAAATAAATAACGACTCTTATTACGATGCAATAGAGTGTAATTCAGTTCGTACAAATCCAAGACTTACCTCAAAATGCATTTATTTAAAGAGTACGGGTACCTACTGGCTTTAAATAATATTATTATTTGCAGGTAGGCAGGTATACCTTTATATATCTTTTCTTTTATCTAAATTGGGACATTGAATGAATATAATAACAATGTAAATATATCGTCAATAACGTGTCCTATTTTAGAAAGAGATAGATATATTTCTGTTTGCTTTTGTTAGAAAGAAATGGCTGAGTGTCGTTTGGTGACGCATGCCCTCGTTTCTGGTCTGTGTTGCCATGTGGTTAGTTTTTTCCGTATTGTAGGGTAAATTTTAGAGCTTTTGTGTGAACGTACGAAATCAAATTAGTGATTATTTATTATTTTTATGGTACGTATATGCCGTACTCCAAACGCTAGCTTAAAAATAAATTAATATTAGTTACAAAATGAATTTAACTTACAAAATATGTAAATAGTTAGGGGGCATGAGACGGGCTTGCCTGCGAAATTCAAATTTAATTTGGTTTTTCGCAATTTGTAAACTAATACGACAACGTAGGCTTATGGTATTTTTAATTGCGCCAATGGCAGTATCATCCTCACAGGTTTATATAAAAATCTTTACTTGAAAGGGTCCAGTTTAAGAAATTTTAGAAAGAAAATTTAATTCTAGTATCGACTATTCTCACAAATCAGTCGATACTAGAATTAATTTCTAGTCCGTTTCAGATAGCAAGTATCGTATATTACCACTCTCCAGGTCTTTAACTATATCCATACAAAAAAATTACATTGATTGAAGGACGAACCAACAAACTTTCGCATTTATAATAATTAGTATAGGTAGTGATTTATTGTTAGAACTTCAAACAATTCTTTAAATAGCAAGAAACAGTTAAAAATTATTTTGCTATAATCCGCCAACAGACTTTATAGCAAAATAATTTTTAACTGTTTCTTGCTAAACATGAACTTCCGCAAAGTAACGCCTGATTCTATCCAAAATTCTTTAAATATTAAGTAGGTACTTTATGTTGAATGTTAACATGTGTTTTAATTTTATTAGTTAATTAAATAATAGTACAATTAAATCGAAATTAAAGCAGAATAAATATTATGTTATGAATTAGCCTCATTGATGAACTAGTTAATTGTTAATGTGGCTTATTCTGTTGTTCATAATCTCTTGACTAAACAAAATTGATGAGAATAAAATATAAAAGAATTGCTATTTCTTTCATAATCATATTTCATCATTTATTCATTCATTCATCATATTCTTAATTCTTCCTGCGGAAAAGGATAACACAAGATTTAAATCTGTCAATTTAGTTTAGATTTTAAGAGCAACAGAATGTAAATCACAATATAAAAAAAGCTTTAGCATATTGATATTTTTTGATATAAATATGTTTACAACAATATTTCAATGAAATAACCCAAAAAATACATCAAAGAACCTAATTATTATACTTTGAAAGCACAAAAATTTAAATAATCACTTGTTCGGAAACGAAAATTGAGCAAAATTAAATTCCCGGGCATGGCAACACACTTCCAGAAATGTCTATGGACTCTGATCGCTGATTGGCTGCTCTCACGATCTAGAAGGTTCGCTATTGGTTGGCGGGGATTCATATAAAAGGGCGTAGAAAGCGCGCGGTTTCCATTACGTTTCAATCGTTCTAAGTGAAGGACAAGTGGACTGTGTCAATTTTTAGTGAGATTTTTGGTGATATTTTGATACGAAATGGTGGCGATAGGAATCGATTTGGGAACCGCGTGTTCGTGTGTGGCTGTGTGGCGTGACAACTGTGTGGAAGTGATACCAAACGAGAACGGGAACAAAATAACACCTTCGTACGTAGCATTCACGCCTCGCGAGCGTTTGATTGGCGACTCCGCGAGGAACCAAGCATCTGTCAATGCTACTAACACGATTTTTGGCGCGAAACGTTTGATCGGGCGCGCTTTTGACGACGTAGGGCTGCAAATGGATCTCCGGCATTTCCCTTTTTCGGTGACCAACGACAACGGTAAGCCAAAAATCATAGTTCATTACAAAAGCCAAAAAAGGTTTTTTGCTCCCGAGGAAATAAGCGCTATGATACTTTTCAGGATGAAGGAGTTAGCTGAGGAGTATCTTGAGTGTAAAGTCGACAAGGCGGTGGTGACTGTGCCTGCGTATTTCAACGATTCGCAGAGACAGGCTACCAGGCTTGCAGGAAAGATAGCTGGTCTGGAAGTTATACGAATCATCAATGAACCCACCGCCGCGGCACTCGCGTATGGTTTGAGCAAGAACTTGAAAGGAGATCGTAATGTGTTAGTGTACGACCTAGGTGGAGGCACTTTCGATGTATCGATCTTGAACATCGGCGAGGGTTCCGTCTACGAAGTTAAAGCGACAGCGGGGAACCCAAGACTCGGCGGCGAAGACTTCGACAACCGAATCGTCGCATACTTTCTCGAGGACATCAAAAAACGGCACGGTAAGGAAGTTAAAAGCGCCCGATCGTTAAGGAGACTTAAATTCGCTGCCGAAAAAGCGAAAAAGTGTCTAACTTCCGCTACCGAGGCAGTGATACAAGTCGAAACCCTTAAAGACACCAAAGATTATACCGGACGTGTTTCGCGCGCCTTATTCGAGCAACTGTGCTCGGATTTGTTCCAAGATACGCTTAAATATGTTGACCAAGCATTGATGGATGCTGGTATGACAAAAAACGACATACACGACGTTATCCTGGTCGGTGGCAGCACTAGAATACCAAAGATCAAGAAGATGCTCAGCGAATACTTCGGTAGAAAGAGTATTATCAGCTCTATTAACCCTGACGAAGCTATCGCTTGTGGTGCAGCCATACAAGCAGCCATTTTGTCTGGGGAGCAAAATAATAAAATTAAGGACATGCTGTTAGTTGATGTCGTGCCCTTATCACTAGGACTAGAAACAGCAAGAGGGATGATGTTCAAAGTCATCGAACGAAATACCCCTATACCCTGCCGTTATACCAAAGAAATGACTACCTTAGAAGACTACCAAAGCAGCATGACTATCGAAATATTCGAAGGCGAACGGACTCTGACTAAAGACAACCGTTTGCTGGGCGTTTTCGAACTTCAAAACATACCACCAGTACCTCGAGGAGTAGCAAAAATTGATGTTATTTTTGACATAGACACCAATGGAATTCTAACAGCCTCCGCCCAAGATAAAAGCACAGGGAACAGAGAGAGTATAACCATAGACAATGTCTGCAGAATGTCTCAACAGGAGATCAGCAAGATGATTTCTAACGCTGAGAAGTTTAAAGAAGAAGACAGCGAGAATAAACTTCGATTAGAAGTCAGGAATCAATTGGAGACTTACATTTATAATGTAAAACGATCTGTTGTTGAGAATTTGGAGGGATTGACTGGTAGTGAATGCGCAGATATGATTGGAGAGTGTAAATCTGCTATCGCGTGGTTGGACGAGAATCCAGATTGCTTGAGGGAGGAGTACGAAAGGAAAATGTCTGAATTATTGCGGAATTGGTCGTCGAATATAAGGAAGTTAGATATTGCCACTCATATGATTAAAAGGCAGAAAATTGGGGAAATGAATATACGGACCACAATTGAAGAAGTAGTATACCATTAAAAAAAATGATAAAAATTACATAAGTAAATGGTTTTGAACAAGATTTTGTGGAGTGCTTATGTGTTATTTCATAAAGGTAAGTTTTATCAACGTAGGGATATACCTTGGGTATACCTTTGTTTTACTAACTAGGTTTATTACGGGTTTTATTCAAACAAAACCTCTTAAAAAAATTGTAAAAGTTCCATTGTTTTTGTTTTATTTTAAAAATTTTATTTTGCAATATTTAATCAGACAACATTATGATTTCAGTTGGAATGGCAGCTGGTGAATAGCATCGTGGTATCATAATTTATTGATCTTAGATTGAGATCAACATCGATTCTGAAGAAAGGATCCTGAAGAAAATCCTACCTGAAGAGACGCAACGGAAAGTTACCTACAAGTTACAACTTTAAATCTTTTTGTCGTGTTTAATTTTTTAAGTGAATATTTTTTTTTTTTAATATTTAAGAATTACTTTTACTTTGTAAGTATTGATGTGATAAGTATTCATAATTGTATTACCTCGTGCAGTTCTGTGGTTTAACAAATCAGTAGAAGAATAATGCTGTATTAGATTAAGTTTTTTTTCTTTTTCTTAAATAAAGTTATGCGTAATAATAGGATTCGTTTTATTTTACTGGATCAAAACACCTATTTTTTACTGTCGCCAAAAATGTATTGATGAATGGCTGGCATATTGTTTGAATAATGAAATCATTAATTTCGGCCGTTAGGCGAATTCTAGAAAAAGACCGAAATGTCCAGAAAATTCTAGAACTTTCTAGAAAATGTAGAACATTTTTGGTGACGGTTGAAATACTAACATACAATATTAAAAAATTTTTTTTTGATCGGGCAGTTTTTCTAAATGTTTCAAAAACCTAATAAAATATTTATACCGCATAAATTTATACCGCAATGGTACCTATATTTTTTTGGTAACATTATATTTATTTACCGTATAGCTATAGAAATTAATAGCTAGGTATAAAAATAAAAAATAATTAGTAGCTAGGTACCTACTTACTTTTGTTTTGTTAGTAAAATGCATAGTTAAAAAAAAAGAAAAAAAGAAGTCATAAAGAAAGTTTTTAAAAAACAAGTTTTTTTTTTAAAACACGACTGCCCTGCCAAAAAACGAACTAAAAAGTAAAAAAAATTACATTTGAAAATGGCGCCACTTAGCCGCCATATTGATTTTTTTTTTAATTTACAGCCATTATCACTCGGAATGATGTAAGTACCTAATATTATTATGTATTATGATACCCCAAACATTTTTTGTTTCCAGAACTTCGGGTCAATAGAACTGTTCGAGGGTCGGCAGCATCGGCAGCACGCCGCCATGATGGTGATGGCGATGCTCGGCTTCTACTTCGAGCCCTCCCGCCACGACCGCGACCAGTTCGTGCGTGTGCACAACCGGCATATACGACCAGGTGTGTATATATATCAGCTTTGTTAGGTTCCGTTTGTATATAAATACCACGTTTGGTAGACCCCTTCCCTCGGTGGACAGTCAAAGGGCATAAGACTGTAGCGTGTTGAAGTTTTTTTTTTTTTTTTTGTTAAAAGTGGTCCGTTTTTGTGTTTTACTGGTGTTTTTTGGCGGTGGAACTGACTGGGAAGCGCTCCAGAGGGGCGCCGCGCGTGTATCGGCGAGCGCCGGCACAGACGAAGCCCATACTTATATAGTTTCCCTAACTTGTCAATAACTACAAACTTGACATTGGCTTATCTGTGTAAAGCCAGACGAGAGAAAAAAAAAAGTATATGTACCTGATGTACCTACATTTTTTTTCATATTAAGATTGAATAACTGTTTTCCCAAAGTATTAGTGGCGATCAAATCTAAAATGAGGAAATCCGTAGAACTTATAGAGTAACTGACATAGCTAAATAGATTGCTAAGCTAACTGATTATGAGTGGGGCATATAATACGAAAAACCCGACTAGCTATGCCACTGTTAGCCATTACCACCGCTTACAGGAACTGGTAGTAAAGGAACACAATTTGTTAATTTCCAGACAAACTCCACCACTTCGAGAAGATTCGACCTGAAGCCACCCTCAGCCTGGCTTATGACTACGCGAGCGCCACTCACCCGGCCTGGCAGTTCTGGAGGAGAGTGGGGCGCACTGGTATATCCTCCGTAGCCACTTATAAAGATCAGGTACAGTACACTCCATCCCTTCCCATACGCGCACTTCTGGCCAATCTCATGTACTAAGGGTCTATGATATCCGTCTAACTATAGGCTAACAGTTATGACTTTACCATGCGCATGGGTTCACCAGATCACACACCGCCGAGAACGGTGGAAACTTGGAACTTGGAACCCTACTAAGCTGTGCCGCAAAGCGATTTAGCGTTCCGGTACGATGCCTTCTAGAAACCAAAGGAGTATGGGTTCAATGAAAACTTCTATACCCCTTCCAGGTAAACCCGCTTCCATCTTAGACTGCATCATCACTTACCACCAGGTGAGATTGCAGTCAAGGGCTACCTTGTATCTGATAAAAAGTTAGAGGTACACCAAACACCGACGTGCTCTATCACCAATGTGTACCTACTTATAGTCGATCTATAAGTAGGTACCTACCGTCATTGAATTATTATGTGCCTATGATGATTTTTTTTTCTTTCATCTGGCTTTACAAAGATTAGCCAATGTCAAGTTTGTAGTTATTTGTAACAAGTTAGTTAAACTATACAAGTACGGACCCGTCTGTGCCGGCGCTCGCCGACACACGCACGGCACCCCCTTAGAGCGCTTTCCAGTCAGTTTTAACAAAAAAAAAACGATGATGATTGATATGATGATTTTATCATGCCCGCGACTGTCCGCATGGATATAGGTTTTTTAATACTGAGGGGAATTAGATTTCCGACATAAAAAAAACCTAATATCAGCTATCTCCATTCCAAACATCAGCCAAGGACTTCGCCTGTGTTGGTGTTAGCTGGCGGGCGAGCTCTGCCTTTTTTGAGTGTTTTTTTTTTGTTAAAACTGACTGCAAAGCGCTCTAAGGGGGTGCCGTGCGTGTGTTGAGCGCCGGCACAGACGGGGTCCATACTTGTATAGTTTCCCTAACTTGTTACAAATAACTACAAACTTGAAATTGGCTAATCTTTGTAAAGCCAGACGAGAGAGAGAGAAAAAAAAAGTCAGCCAAATCTATCCAGTAGTTTTTGCGTGAAAGAGTAACAAACATACACACACACATACAAACTTTCGTCTTATAATATTAGTGTGACTTGGTGATAATATTTTCTCAAACTTATCCGTTTTATCTTTCTACAGGACCCAGACGGCTCCATCATGAAATCCCTCGGACAAAATGAAAAACTTCTGTCTGACGTGGACATTATAAAAATCAACAGTGTCTATGGTATACACTGCTTCCTGGATCAACGGCAAAAGAAAATACGGGAGAGAAAAAAACAGTGAAAGCCTGATCGCTTAAAAATACCTGTACAATTTAGATTAAAAGTTCCTTGATGCAAGTTTTGGCTAAGGCAATTAATCTTATAAGTTAATAAATAAACTATGAAATCATAAAAGGTATTTGTTTTATTATGATCAAGCCCGTTTGTTTAATTAATTATTTTATTACTAAATGATGTCCCCTGCTGCGTGGATTTACTTAGGTTTTTGAAAATCCCGTGGGAACTCTGATTTTCCAATTTTTAATTGAATACAAAGCTAGGGTTCACGATTTCCTTGCCGATATACCTAGTATGTACAATGTAGGTACATGTTATAATATATGCCTGTATTATTAGATTCAATACTAATAAAGTTTTTAAAATGTAGGTACGATTCACCATGAAAAAATCTCAAAGTTGACATTAAAAAGAACTTTCCGTAAAGAGAGCTTAAAATAATTTACATTAAAAATACTTTTTATTTTTACTAATATAGCAACCACGAATGGGACTTCGTCTGCGATGGCGTTTGCTGGCGCGCGTGCTGTGCTTGTTTGGAGTGTTTTTTTTTTGTTAAGAGTGGCTGGTTTTTGTGTTAGTTGGTATTTTTTGGTGGTGGAACTGACTGGGAAGCGCTCTAAAGGGGCGCCGTGCGTATGTCGGCGGGCGCCGACGCAGACGGAGTCCATACTTGTATAAATTCAATAACTTGAAAATATCACAAACTTGACATTGGCTAATCAGAGTAAAGCCAGATTTAAAGAGATTAAAGATGGATCGAGCGCAGCCTCTTATCTATAATACCTATTCTACTTATTGCTGTCCCACTTCGACACATATCGACTAACAAATTGAAGCGAGAGATTGGACCACATGTGGTTCCCCTTTGTCTATACATTTGCACAAGACAATGTGATAGAGAGACTCGTATAGTAGGTGCATTAAAAAGGTACAATTAAAAAAAAAAACAGACAAATGATTTTAAAATAGTTATATAAATTCGGTACAAAATGTTGCCGTAATAAATTAATGGAATTGTCTAGACAGCCACAAGTTTTTTATTTGCTTCCAGTTTTCAAGAAACTAATTTTGACTTCACTTGTGGTCGTAATTTTTTTTAAATTAAACGACTGTTTGTGGCTGTCTTGACGCTCCTGGAACTGGTCAAGTGCTCAAGTTGTCGGGTTGTGGCGTGCCGGGGAGACTGATGTCGCTCTTGCTGATGACGTCATACACGGCGATCCCCTCCGCGTACCTCCGACACCGCAGCCAGCACTTCTCCGTACTGATTGTCACACTCACTGCTGCAAGTGTCAAAGGATTCATCATCATCATCATGATAAGTTTTGAAAAGAAAGAAAGATAGAACAAACGTTTATTTTTTGCCACACATTTACCAGTTACTGTATACCTACGGGTTAGGTTAGGTTACCTAGTATTTAAAGTCAAAATATTAACTAAGACCTCAAGAAGAGAGGTTTTCCCCTCCACTTCTAATATAGTTACCTTAATTAAAGTCAAGAGTGTATAGGTATCTTCTAGGCAAGCGTGCTCCATCTTAAGCTGCAACACCATTTGCCAGCAAGTCTGATTGCAGCCAAGCGCTAGGTTATAAATTAAAACAAAAATCGGCTTTCGAATAAAAGAAGCCTTATTTAAATCGGTCCATCCGTTTGAGCCCTATGATGCCACAAATACACACGTTAAATTTATAACACCCCTCTTTTGCGTCAAAGGTTCAAAATTAAAATCAACTCTACCGTCAGCCGTGCTGCCAAGCGATTTAGCGTTCCAGTACGATGCATCGGGGTTGACTAAAACTTGGACATTTCTAAATGATTGGAGTATACTAACCAGGCCTGTCAACTGTTGTGAGAGCCATTCTTTCGATTTTGTGCTCCTGCTTCCAATGGAAATACATCTTCTTTATAATAGTCATCACTAAAGCTATCAGAAATATACTTATGCCGAATAAAATCGTGTACAATGCCATTTACTTTGTTAAATTGTTATATGAAAAAGAAAAATAAAAACATTCTGAAAAAATATTTCTTGCTAAACCATGGCCAATGTTTGATGCATTTGACGCAATGGGCAAATATTTTAGGCCAATGTTTGACGTTACGTTTAAAAACCAGATTGAAAAGACCGTGGTAATTAAAGTACGCGTTTAAAAAAAGGATTTTATTTTAATCCAATAATTAGTAACTGCTACATATATAAAATTATACATTAGAAGTATATTATATAAAATTCGAGTACCTATCTATAGGTATCTTGTAAAACATCGATAATAGATAATAGTTGTAAAATATGCACAGACCTATGTAAAAAACAATAGAGTATTCTTGTTTTTTTTTTTTTTTTGCTTATCGTTCAACATCTGTTCTGTACATAAAAAAGAACCTCTTTTAAAAAGTTTTATGGCGCGAATTTGTGGCAAATAATTCGTGATGTGCATGTGAATAGGAATATTTTTACAGAATGTTTAGCTAATTATAGCTATTTTAGACGTGAATTTAATTATTTATTAAGTAGATAGGTATTTTCTTTTAAATCAGTATGAATGTTAATGTAGATTATGGTAAGTTGTTTTTAAAGTTACTTTATTTCATAAATAATAGTTTTAAAATCGGTAGCTTTTCAGAGAAACTTTCAATAACTAATTTTTATTCTTACACGACGATGAAATTAGTGTAAAGTTGTACGTGGTTCTACACGATCGAATCAATAGTTGGTGCAGTAGTTGAGTCCTATATTTTCATTCGATATGCTAAAATTTCACCTCAGTCGGATTTACGTGATTTTTCGAAACTTCTAACAACTCTGGTAATGCGCACCATTTATCCCACGGTTGAAATGTACGTAAACCCCGTGTCTATATCTTAGGTTGAAATCTATAGAGAGCATTTTGACTTTGCTTAGACTTGAGTTTCAGTTAAAATGAGACAGATTTATGCCAGCGGTATAACGCTGTCTCGTTTTAACAGTGTCTTAAGTCTGAACATAGTCAAGGTGCGCTCTATAGATCTCTGCCTTAGATTGAGGAAGTTCTATGAATATAACTTACTAGCGACCCGCCCCAGCTTCGCACGGGTAGCTTATTGCAATTTTCGTAGGGATCCCTAATTTTTGAAAATAAAATATAGCCTATGTTACTTTAAAAGAAAAATGCAGCTACGAATTTTTCTTCACTTTTTAAAATACAACTGTACTGGAAGATGCTCGCGACTTCTTCCGCGTCGATTTCGGATTTTAAGGATCCCGTGGGAACTCTAATTTTCCGGGGAAAAATGGAGCCTATGTCCGTCCCCAGGATATAAGCTGACCCTGTACCAAATTTCGTCAGAATCGGTTAAACTGTTGGGCCGTGCAAAGGCAGCAGACAGACAGACAGACACACTTTCGCATTTTTGATATTAGTATGTAAGTATGTATGAGCTTTGCCTATAGTGTTTTATAAAACCTTTGACCTCTAAAGCTATGAATAAATAAATTACACATACATTTTACAATTCCTAGCTCAATATATGATCCAAAAACACCAATTGGCAATCGCACTAGCTGTTATACAAACCAAACCAGATGATGTACCATACGAAGTATTCATAGACAATGTTAAAAACAAAATCAATGAAAGAAATAAGGATTCCCACCTTGATATCACGATATGTGAGGAAGATTTTAACATTAGTGATGATATCAGACAATGTGATGATCAGATGACGAACGGTGATGATCACATCATGGATAATGATCACACAATTGGTGATGAATTAAACAAAAGTCATGATAGTGTCAATATACTTAATAATTTTGAGTTAACCGATTTTGATGATCCTCCCAAGGAAAATGGCGATATGAGTTCTTTATTGGACTTTATGACGGAATTGACTAATATTGGAGAAAAGTCTGAGGTAATGTTTTAACTGTTGGTTACTCTGATTCTCCTACAGATCTCATTTCTGATTTAACAGGGCTCTCTCCGTCACTCGTTTCATACAATCGTAGTTCCAATTTCATTTGAATATCAAGCAACCAAAGTCCATGAAATTTTGCAGACATATTCTAGAAACTAATATCTGTGTCTGTGGTGTTTTAGATTTTTCTAAAAATATGTAGTTTTAAAATTACAGGGGCTCAAAGATTTGTATGAAATTTTTTAAGACCGCGTAACTTTGAAACCGAATATTTTAACAGAAATCTGGAAAACCACAGACATAGATATTAGTTTCTAGAATATGTCTGCAAAATTTCATGGACTTTGGTTACTTAATATTCAAATGAAATTGGAACTACGATTGTATGAAACGAGCGACGGAGAGAGCCCTCTTAATCACGTAGAGAAACTCCAAGCATAGCTTTCTCCATCTTCTCTTCTTCTCCAGTGGTAAATTATTTTGACGATTCAAAAGCATTTGTACAAGTTTACTTGAATAAAAATCTATTCTATTGTATTTATTATGTAAATGATAAAAAAGCATGGATTTGACTCGCTCAAACAATGCGCGGGGCTGCAATTGCTTGTAGGTATAGTATGGAATATTATTGGAAATTGAACAATTGAAAAGAGCAACCGCCGAGTTTCTTGCTAGTTCTTCTCGGTAGAAACGGCATTCTGAACAAGTGGTAAATTATTTTGACGATTCAAAAGCACTTGTAAAAGTCTACTTGAATAAAAATCTATTCTATTCTATTCTATTTATCGCCCGCTGAGTGAGTTTGCTTCCCTATGAGACCCATAGTTAATTTAATGGCAATTATTATAAGTGGTTATATTATATTGTGCTGTACACTATTTATGGGAAGACACTGCCTCCTGAAACACAGTTTTCACTTCATCAGGAGGCAGGGCCGCACACCAAAGTCTGTAAATAATGTTCTGTTCAGATAATATAGATTTATTTATTATTATTATTATTTATTAATGGGCACCATACGAGTATTTCAAAATACCGATAGACGCTGAGACCCCAAGGTGCTAAATGTTGGAAGACCGCCTCCTACTAGGTGAATAGGCGACGTCAAACGAGTCTGCGCGAGCCGCTGAATGGCGGCGGCGCAAGGCCGTGGCGTGTGGAAGTCCCTACAAGGGACCTAAGTCCAGCAGTGGACGTCTATCGGTTGTGGTGATGATGATGATGATGATTTTAAGCATGATCCCAGATTCGAATCCCATTTAAAACTGGGGGCCATCCATAAATTTCGTCACACGTGGGAGTGGGGGCGGGAGGGGTCCTAATGATAATTTCGTGACGTCGCATTTCAAAATCTATTTCAATCTGAGTGTTAAGTAAAACACGAACTTTGAACTATTAACGAAAAACAAAAAAAAACATTCGCAACTCTATCTGTAGAAACATAAGGTCCAAATTGTTTTGAATTTCTTGCAAAGTGCGATGTGATGTTAATTTTATAAAAAAATCATGACACAAATTTCGGAACTGCTGTTCTTTCTTTCTAAAATACGTGACGTCACAATGGGGGGGGGGGGGAGGAGTCAAATGTGACCAGCTGTGACAAGGATGGGGGAGGGAGTCAAAAATCATGAAATTCGTGTGACGTAATTTATGGATGGCCCCTGAGGTACTGTTTTAACGATGGATGGGATATGCATTATTATAAATAGGATAGGATATTTATTGTTATTTTAATTTTCCATTATAACGTTTCATCCACAGATAAATTCTAGTCAATCGACAAATTTTGAAGAAACACTCGAACCTGTGAACATTGTCAGTACTAAAACAAAAGAAATTGCTGATAATAACAGGGCTGCATGTGATACTTGTATGGTAAATGACCATAAAATTGGTAATAATACTGCAGAAGTTATTAATAATACTAATCATACTAATAATAACGACAATATTACTAGTGATAACAAACCTAACAATACTACTGATTTAAATAAAAGTCTTAGTAATGAAACTTACTGTGAAAGTAATAATTTAACTGATAGAAATAAAGAAAATGGAAATAACAATAATTTGAATGTACATAAACTGGTTAAAGATAGTGTTAATGAGATGAATATAGGAAGCAATAATATAGATTCACAACAAACAATTTTATATACATTTCAAGGATCCACTAATAATACACATGTAAGCCAAAGTCAAGAAGAAAATTTAGTAATGGCAAATAAGAATTTGATAAATAAACCTAAGATTGCATCCAATGACAATTTAAGTAACCTAAATGTTAAGGAAAGTACTCAAAACAAAAAAGATGAGTTAATAGATACAAATTTAAATCAAAATGCAAACAATGTGGTCAAAAATATATATAGTGAACAAGATTTTGAAAACTTCTATGCCAATAACATTGAAAAACTTGAACAAAATACAAATAAAACCAACAGTATGAACGTTAGTCAAGATTATGACCATTTTGATGAAAATGATGTTAGTAAAGTTACTATAATTGGTGATAAAGATGAACAAAGAAAACATAAAAACGTAGAAAACAATAGTGACAGTCATAGGAAACGTTTAAAAGTTGATGGGAATGAAAACTTTACGAAATTAGGTCCAAATGCTAGTAATAAAAATTCTTTAGAAATAAATTTTGATAAAAATACAGGAGACGATTTACTAATTAACAGTCAAAATAATGATAAAACCGATTTTGATACAACAGGTAACAGAAATAAAGAACCAACTGTTAACAGAGGGAAAGATAATTTAACCCAAGATTTCGAATTTCTGAATAGCCTTTCAGATTTACCGGATGTAAGTCAAATTGCATTGAATTTTAATACTGATGACACAACCGATTTTGATGAAAATGCTTCAGATAACCTATTTTCACCTCCAAGCTCTCAAGGTTTAAGGTCAAATCTTTTTTGCAATACAGCGTTTGAATCTACACGAAATGTAAGTGATAGACACAATATGAAGCCTAACTTTAATAATACCCTTTTTAATACAATTGCAAAAGAAATAATTGGAAAAAGTAATATTAAAGGCATAAATAAAGAAAATTCGATAAATTTGGACGAACCGGAAGACATTGTTATCGAAAATAAAAGAAAAGAATCTGTTTCAAATACCAATAACGGAATGGAATCGGTAATTAATTTAAATCATTTGTCTAAAGATGAGACGCTAGAACTAATTTCCAAATTAAAAGAGAACCTACGGCTAAAACAATGTATTTCAAATAATCTACCTAATAATGAAACGAAAGAAGTTATTTCTCATCAAGAGAAAATGAAAGAATGCATTTCAAATAATAATACACAACTGGATATTGTAAGGCAGAATGACTTGTCTGACAATGAAACAGATACTCAGTCAGAAATAGTACCTTTTAAAGTTTTGGAAGACTTGAGTAGAATTAAGTGTTACTTGAACAGAAATGATAGAAAAAGTGAAGGTATTCATAACTCTGTGGACTCAGGTTTCAAAAGTTCTCAAGCCAGAAGTTCTTACTTGAGTGGTATGAAAATACTATCAACTTTTAATTTACCATTTTTATTGAGAGCTAGAGGATTCCCGCGACTTCGTCCGCGTGGATGTAGGTTTTTGATGAACTGTGGGAACTGTTTGGTTTTCCGGAATAAAAAGTTTTCTGTCAAGAACATGGACGCGAGCTATCTCGGTACCTTTCATACAAATCGGTTGAGCGGATGGGTCTTTAGGAACCCCGTGGGAACTCTTTGATTTTCCGGGATAAAAGTAGCCTATGTCCGTCCTCTCACTCTCCGGGATATAAGCTAACTCTGTACCTTTCGTCAGAATCGGTTAAATTGTTGGGCCGTGAAAAGGTAGCAGACAGACAGACAGATAGACAGTCACACTTTCGCATTTATAATATTAGTATGGAATATGGATACTAGCTGTGCCCGCGACTTCGTTCGCGTGGAATCAGCGCGCTTTATATAGCCACGGACGCTCAGGCGCGAGGCGTGTAGTACGTACTCTGTACGTTAAAAATGTTCGCCGTGATTCTTTAAATTGACATAACTTTTTTATTTATGAACCGATTGACATGAAATAAACACTAAATGTTAAGTGAAGCTTACTACAATATATTAGTGACCGTATCTAAATCGAATAAGCCGTTTCTGATATTAGCGTGCACAAACACACAGACAAACAGACAAACAGACAAAAAAAAAATTAATTACAATTTCGGGTTCGGCATCGATATAATAACAACCCCTGCTACTTTTTTTATATATTTCCATTGTACAGACACCATTTTTCTATAATTTTATTATATGTATAGATTACAATTACCTAATAGCTATACAAATCATGCCCGCGTGGAATGGTGTCAAGAATACTGGCTGCAATCCGCGCTGGACAGCCAGGCTGATCCTTTACTTTTAATCTAGGATCGTACTTCTAGGTTTAAAAAACTTCAAAATCCAAAATCATTTATTCAAAGTACGTATTATTATACTTTTTTTTTGATTTTTTAATAATAAAATAGCGAGCAAACGGGTTACCTGATGTTAAGTGATTACCGCCGCCCATGAACATTTGCAGCACCAGAGTAACCGCCCGATGCGTTGCCGGCCTTTCAACATTTGTTGGTCCGCCCCTTGAATAACCCCATTTACACAAGTTTAAAAAATCTATTAAAAGTATGCTCCTGAAAAAAGCTTATTATACAATCGAAGATTATGTAAATGACAAAAAAGCTTGGATTTGATGCGCTCCAGCAATACACGGCGCTGCAATTGTTTGTATACAGTATGGCATATTATTGTAAATTGTACATTTGAAAAGAGCAACCGCCGAGTTTCTTGCTGGTTCTTCTCGGTAGGAACGGCATTCCGAACCAGTGGTAGATTATTTTGACGATTCAAAAGCACTTGTAAAAGTTTAATTGAATAAAAAAAAAAAATTGAATTTTAATTTGAATTTGTAATCTTTTTTAGCTTCCCAATATTCAGAGGTATGGAAGAACGAATCGGCACACTGTCTACTGAGTTTTGTGACAGACAGTCAGTTATCAGCCAAGACTGCAGCCATAGCTGACGAAATATCTACAGTAAGTATTCTAGACTTATTTTTAGGTTTCCGTACCTCAAAAGGAAAAACGGAACCCTTATAGGATCACTTTGTTGTCTGTCTGTCTGTCTAGTGTCTGCCTGTCTGTCTGTCCGTCGTCTGTCAAGAAACCTATAGGGTATTTCCCGTTACTCATAAATATAAGTGTACAACAACATTAAAATATACTAAGCGACAGAAAAACAATTTTACTCCAGTACTAGCTGTGCCCGCGACTTCGTTCGCGTGGAATGGCTCTCAGCGCGCTTTATATAGCCACGGACGCTCAGGCGCGAGGCGTGTAGTACGTACTCTGTACGTTAAAATGTTCGCCGTGATTCTTTAAACTGACATAACTTTTTTATTTATGAACCGATTGACATAAAATAATCACTAAATGTTAAGTGAAGCTTACTACAATATATTAGTGAAAACCGTATCTAAATCGAATAAGCCGTTTCTGATCTTAGCGTGCACAAACACACAGACAAACAGACAAAAAATAATTAATTACAATTTCGGGTTCGGCATCGATATAATAACAACCCCTGCTACTTTTTTTTATATATTTCCATTGTACAGACACCACTTTTCTACAATTTCATTATTTTACTCCAGTATTTCAGCGTTTATTAAGACGATCGGGTTTTAGTTTTCAACTTAATTTCAGATTTTAGGTAAACTAGTGGACAAATTGCATGAAGAGGAAAAATATCCGATATTTTTGGAAGAATTGCTGGAAAAAGTTAATTCGTTGCTAAATAACGTTTACGAAGGAAACAACGAAGAATCTAATGCAGTAATTATTATAGTTTCTTTACTATGACAATGCATGCGACTTTGGATTTAACTTTTTAAAAATACCGTGGAAACTCTTTGATTTTCTGGGATAAAACGTTCGTCTCTGGGATGAAAGTTATCTCTGTTATCTTTCATCTGAATCGGTTAAGGGGATAGGCCGTGAAAGGGTAACAGACAAGCAGACAGATAATGTTCTTTTAAATTATTTTTGTACATTTTCAGGGTTCCGTACCTCAAAAGGAAAAAAGAAAGCCTTATAGATCACTTCGTTGTCTGTCTGTCCGTCTGTCGTGTCTGTCAAGAAAACCTAAAGGGTACTTCCCTTTGATCTAGAGTAATGAAAAGGTAGATCTTATAGCACAAAAATCCGAAAACCGTGAATTTGTTGTCACAGCACAAAAAAAATTGTGTTTATCACACTTCACACTAATATTATAAAGGAGAAAGTTTGCATGTGTGTGTGTGTGTGTGTGTGTGTGTGTGTGCGTGTGCGTGTGTGTGTGTATGTTTGTTACTCCTTCACGCAAAAACTACTGGACGGATTGGGCTGAAATTTAGAATGGAGATAGATTATACCCTGGATTAGCACATAGGCTACTTTTTATCCCGGAAAATCAAAGAGTTCTCACGGGAATTTTGACATGACAAAATCATTTCGCTTCGGGACAACAACCATTAAAATTTCAGCGTGTATCATTTTATTTAGAGTTATTTTTTTAACCCCCGACCCAAAAAGAGGGGTGTTATAAGTTTGACGTGTGTATCTGTGTTTCTGTATATCTGTGTATCTATGTATCTGTCTGTGGCATCGTAGCTTCTGAACTAATGAACCGATTTTAATTTAGTTTTTTTTTGTTTGAATGGTGGCTTGATCGAGAGTGTTCTTAGCTATGATCCAAGGAAATCGGTTCAGCCGTTTCAAAGTTATCAGCTCTTTTCTAGTTACTGTAACCTTCACTTGTCGGGGGTGTTATAAATTTTTAATTTACACTTGTTTTAATTTCCAGTTACTGAAAAGACAGGACGTCATCTATCGTCTCTTACTACTAAACAGATCGAGTCACATTATAAAATATACGATAGAAAAAATTATAACTATACTAGAAAAAACTACATCAGACATTAAAGAAGACGTTTTCGAATTAAAGCATACAAACGAAGCCGAAAACATATGTTATATATTTCATATATTAGAAGTTTTACTAAAAAGATTCAAAAAATCGAACGATTCGAGTCAAATGAGCATCCAAAATACTCAGGATGATGACAGGATATTAAAGAAAAGTTCCTTAACGGAAATCTGGAGGAAGACGTGGAATTTGACTAAAAGTGAAGTAATTGAGGGTAGTGCAAAGAAAGCGTGCGTCTTAACAAAATGTGGTGAGGTTTTGAATAAACTGATAGTTCAAGCTATGGACGGGTACAGTTTGGTGTCTTTTGCTGCTCTACAGTGTTTTAATTTATTGCAGAAATAAATTAAATTTATGTTTTATTTATTAAATTAATCTTTAATTTATTTAATGCGTTTTATTTACACACATTCCAATATCACATACTAGCTAATACCCGACGTGAGTTGCAATGCGTATCGCATGTCATCTATAATTGTAAGTTGATGGTACTAAAACCATCAGAAAGGTGTCAGAAACCTTAACGGAAGTGCCAACAACAACTATAGGTAGCTATAAAGGTCCAACAAGAAGTAATTGAGGCTAGTGCAAAGAAAAATGTAGTGATGTTTTCAACAAAATGATAGTTCAAGCTATGGACGGGTACAGTTTGGTGTCTTTTGCTGCTCTACAGTGTTTTAATTTATTGCAGAAATAAATTAAACTTATGTTTTATTTATTAAATTAATCTTTAATTTATTTAATGCGTTTTATTTACACACATTCCAATATCACATACTAGCTAATATCCGACGTGAGTTGCAATGCGTATCGCATGTCATCTATAATTGTAAGTTGATGGTACTAAAACCATCAGAAAGGTGTCAGAAACTTTTACGGAAGTGCCAACAACAACTATAGGTAGCTATAAAGGTCCAACAAGAAGTAATTGAGGCTAGTGCAAAGAAAAATGTAGTGATGTTTTCAACAAAATGATAGTTCAAGCTATCGACGGGTACAGTTTGGTGTCTTTTGCTGCTCTACAGTGTTTTAATTTATTGCAGAAATAAATTAAATTTATGTTTTATTTATTAAATTAATCTTTAATTTATTTAATGCGTTTTATTTACACACATTCCAATATCACATACTAGCTAATACCCGACGTGAGTTGCAATGCGTATCGCATGTCATCTATAATTGTAAGTTGATGGTACTAAAACCATCAGAAAGGTGTCAGAAACCTTAACGGAAGTGCCAACAACAACTATAGGTAGCTATAAAGGTCCAACAAGAAGTAATTGAGGCTAGTGCAAAGAAAAATGTAGTGATGTTTTCAACAAAATGATAGTTCAAGCTATGGACGGGTACAGTTTGGTGTCTTTTGCTGCTCTACAGTGTTTTAATTTATTGCAGAAATAAATTAAACTTATGTTTTATTTATTAAATTAATCTTTAATTTATTTAATGCGTTTTATTTACACACATTCCAATATCACATACTAGCTAATATCCGACGTGAGTTGCAATGCGTATCGCATGTCATCTATAATTGTAAGTTGATGGTACTAAAACCATCAGAAAGGTGTCAGAAACTTTTACGGAAGTGCCAACAACAACTATAGGTAGCTATAAAGGTCCAACAAGAAGTAATTGAGGCTAGTGCAAAGAAAAATGTAGTGATGGTTTCAACAAAATGATAGTTCAAGCTATGGACGGGTACAGTTTGGTGTCTTTTGCTGCTCTACAGTGTTTTAATTTATTGCAGAAATAAATTAAATTTATGTTTTATTTATTAAATTAATCTTTAATTTATTTAATGCGTTTTATTTACACACATTCCAATATCACATACTAGCTAATACCCGACGTGAGTTGCAATGCGTATCGCATGTCATCTATAATTGTAAGTTGATGGTACTAAAACCATCAGAAAGGTGTCAGAAACCTTAACGGAAGTGCCAACAACAACTATAGGTAGCTATAAAGGTCCAACAAGAAGTAATTGAGGCTAGTGCAAAGAAAAATGTAGTGATGTTTTCAACAAAATGATAGTTCAAGCTATGGACGGGTACAGTTTGGTGTCTTTTGCTGCTCTACAGTGTTTTAATTTATTGCAGAAATAAATTAAACTTATGTTTTATTTATTAAATTAATCTTTAATTTATTTAATGCGTTTTATTTACACACATTCCAATATCACATACTAGCTAATATCCGACGTGAGTTGCAATGCGTATCGCATGTCATCTATAATTGTAAGTTGATGGTACTAAAACCATCAGAAAGGTGTCAGAAACTTTTACGGAAGTGCCAACAACAACTATAGGTAGCTATAAAGGTCCAACAAGAAGTAATTGAGGCTAGTGCAAAGAAAAATGTAGTGATGGTTTCAACAAAATGATAGTTCAAGCTATGGACGGGTACAGTTTGGTGTCTTTTGCTGCTCTACAGTGTTTTAATTTATTGCAGAAATAAATTAAATTTATGTTTTATTTATTAAATTAATCTTTAATTTATTTAATGCGTTTTATTTACACACATTCCAATATCACATACTAGCTAATACCCGACGTGAGTTGCAATGCGTATCGCATGTCATCTATAATTGTAAGTTGATGGTACTAAAACCATCAGAAAGGTGTCAGAAACTTTTACGGAAGTGCCAACAACAACTATAGGTAGCTATAAAGGTCCAACAAGAAGTAATTGAGGCTAGTGCAAAGAAAAATGTAGTGATGTTTTCAACAAAATGATAGTTCAAGCTATCGACGGGTACAGTTTGGTGTCTTTTGCTGCTCTACAGTGTTTTAATTTATTGCAGAAATAAATTAAATTTATGTTTTATTTATTAAATTAATCTTTAATTTATTTAATGCGTTTTATTTACACACATTCCAATATCACATACTAGCTAATACCCGACGTGAGTTGCAATGCGTATCGCATGTCATCTATAATTGTAAGTTGATGGTACTAAAACCATCAGAAAGGTGTCAGAAACTTTTACGGAAGTTCCAACAACAACTATAGGTAGCTATAAAGGTCCAACAAGAAGTAATTGAGGCTAGTGCAAAGAAAAATGTAGTGATGTTTTCAACAAAATGATAGTTCAAGCTATGGACGGGTACAGTTTGGTGTCGCTACAGTGTTTTAATTTATTGCAGAATTAAATTAAATGTGTTTTATTTATTAATTTATTAAATTAACATATAATTTATTTAATTTGTTTTATTTACAAACAGCTTAAGGTCGATTCACACCAATTGCGTACACGTGGCACGTGCGTAGTGACGCGCGTAAACCCCTAACACACCGGGTTACGCATACGTCCACGCTTTACGCTTAACTTTTGACATGACATTTGACACAGTTAAAATGGCGGGCGAGTTCTCATTTTGTATGTGCTATAGTATAAAATACTACCAAATTAATAAGAAACCAATTAAACACAAAAAATATTATTATCACAGATAAAATACAACTTATTTCTAATCTTCTAATCGTACATTAGAAGCTGTTCTTCTTTCGCCTTATTGCATACTTCCCGAACATGCCTATTCAGCTTACTGTTATCCTGGAAAATAATAAACTTTATATTAATTTAAAAGTCATTTTTTAGGGTTCCGTACCTCAAAAGGAAAAACGGAACCCTTATAGGATCACTTTGTTGCCGGTTAGTCCGTCGTGTATGTCAAAAAACTGGCCAAGTCCGAGTCAAACTCGCGCACTGAGGGTTCCGTACTCGGGTATTTTTTCCAACATTTTGCACGATAAATCAAAAACTATTATACATAAAAATAAATAAAAATATGTTTTAGAATGTACAGGTAAAGCCCTTTCATATGATACCCCACTTGGTATAGTTAGTTATCTTACTTTGAAAATTGAAACACGTTTTAATTTTTTTTTAAAGATGTAACCACAAATTCGTGGTGTTCACATTTATTCCTGTATGCATTTGTGCTATAAGACCTACCTACCTGCCAAATTTCATGATTCTAGGTAAACGGGAAGTACCCTATAGGTTTCTTGACAGACACGACGGACAGACAGACAACGAAGTGATCCTATAAGGGTTCCGTTTTTCCATTTGAGGTACGGAACCCTAATAACCTGCCTGATGGCTTACATCGACTAGATACGTTAGTATAGCCGTAACAGCCTATACTTACAATGGAAATCAAAATCACTCATCCATACTAATATTATAAATGCGAAAGTGTGTCTGTCTGTCTGCTACTTTTTCACGGCCCAACAGTGTAACCGATTCTGACGAAATTTGGTACAGGGTTAGCTTATATCCCCGGGACGGACATAGGCTACTTTTTATCCCGGAAAATCAAACAGTTCCCGCGGGATTCCTAAAGACCCATCCACTTAACGATTCGTATGAAAGGTACCGAAGTAGCTTGCGTCCCTGTAATCGAAATAGGCAACTTTTTATCCCGGAAAATCAAACAGTTCCCACGGGATCTATAAGAATCTAAATCCATGCGGACGAAGTCGCGGGCATCCTCTAGTGATATATAAAGTGTATATTTACCTTGAAATTGGTCCCACACAAGTGACAAATGACAATTCTGGTAGGCTTCTGCTTTGTATGCGCCGTTACGTGTCGAACGAGGGATTTCCTGTTGTAGAGAAAACTGGTTTAAAACCTACATAATAAATAACCTACATAATAAAAACCTACATAACCTACATAATAAAAACCCTACATAATAAAAAACCTACATAACCTACATAATAAAAACCTACATAACCTACATAATAAAAAACCTACATAACCTACATAATAAAAACCTACATAATAAAAAACCTACATAATAAAACAAATAAAAAAACCAAATTCAATAACCATAAACACTAAAATTAAAAATAATTTTTTATTTATTACCGAATATTTTATTTTTATTATGTAACAAGAGATAATGTAATTTTTTTTTGGAGCATTAAATAAAGTTATTTAAGTTTAAACAAACAAAACGTTCCTCTGGCTTTTTCAAAATTTTTGATGATCTTCTAGAAGCAAATTCTATTATATGGCATAATATTATTGTAAGATGATTATTTGAAAAGAGCAACCGTCGAGTTTCTTGTTGGTTCTTCTCGATAGGAATAGCATTCGGAATCAGTAGTAAATTATTTTGACGTATCAAAAGCACTTGTAAAGTTTATTTAAATATAAATAAATATATTAAATAAAAATTTACTGAACAAATGAATATACTTTTATTGTACACCACAAAATTATTACAGAAAAAACAAAAACAAAGCAAAACATAAATATAGGCAGTACAATTTGGCGGCCTTATCGCTACCTAGCGATCTCTTCCAGCCAACCAAAATGGTTTATTCTATTCTATTACCTATTAGTATATCGAGCGGGGCAAAGCGAGCAAGTGAAGTCTTTAGTCGTCGAGTGCACTGATTGTATGTGAGAGGCTAGCGACTTCTCGTTGGGGCAAACTCGACTGCAGATGGGGCATTCGTATCTGAGAGAGAAAATATTTTTCTTAAAGTTAATCTATAGACCACTGCAGCTAAGGCGAAAGAATATGTAATCCCAATTATTCAAATAATAATTAGTTATTTAAATCTATACTAATAAATAAAATTGGAGTGTCTGTCTGTAATTTCGAAATAACTACCGCATATTAAGGTCATATGGTTATTTGAACGATACCATAACTGAATCACCCGGTTTTAAAAATTTTGCCTGTCTGTCTGTCTGTCTGTCTGTCTGTTTGAAAAGGCTAATCTTGGGAACGGCTGAACCGATTTTGACGGGATTTTCACAGACAAGTAGAGAATTGACCAGGGAGTAACATAGGCTACTTTTTTAACCGACTTTCAAAAAGGGAGTTGTGTTTTTCTACCTATGTACATTATACACCGAAATCTCCGAGATTTCTGAACCGATTTGCGTCATTTCTTTTTTAACCGATAGAGGAACTTTGCGACATTGTTTCATAAAAAATTTGGAGTCCAACTCTTCAATCCTGATGCTGCAGGAGATCTGACCAATCCACGCGGGCGAAGCTGCGGGCATCAGCTAGTAGTAAATATAATAAAGATAAACAGCACTAAAACCCGACAACTTAGAATTTTCTCTTTTTTATTTGAAATAAATACAACAGATGGCAGCACATGTAACTTAAATTGCGCGTTTTAACTTTTTTTAAACTATTAAACTTACGTTGTGGTAGAATGGTTGCTAGTGTTCCTCATATGCGCCAATAGACTCTTCTTAGCTGCATAGCTCACACCGCACGTATTACAATAGTGCATTGACCTAACGCTATGAAGCCCCAGTTCTATTTCACGACAGATGGAAGCACATGTAAGTTACATCGCGCGTTTAACTTTTTTAAACTATTAAACTTACGTAGTAGTTGAATGGTTGCTAGTGTTCCTCATATGCACCAATAGACTCTTCTTAGCTGCATAGCTCACACCGCACGCATTACAATAGTGCATTGACCTAACGCTATGAAACCCCAGTTCTATTTCACGACAGATGGAAGCACATGTAAGTTACATCGCGCGTTTAACTTTTTTAAACTATTAAACTTACGTAGTGGTAGAATGGTTGCTAGTGTTCCTCATATGCGCCAATAGACTCTTTTTAGCTGCATAGCTCGCACCGCACGTATCACAATAGTGCATAGTGCCGTCGCTGTGATGTGTTTTCTTGTGTTGGTTCAATGTGTAAGGGCTGCTGTAGGTGCCGGCGCATTGGTCGCAGTGGAACTTGCGGTTTATGTGCTTTCTGGAATTCATAGACAGACATGCTGACGTTTTTAAGGTTCCGTACCTCAGAAGGACAAGCGGAACCCTTATAGGATCACTTTGTTGTCTGTCTGTCTGTCCGTCGTGTCTGTCAAGAAACCCTATAGGGTACTTCCCGTTGACCTAGAATCATGAAATTTGGCAGGTAGGTAGGTCTTATAGCACAAGTAAAGGAATAAATCTGAAAACCGTGAATTTGTGGTTAGCACCTTATCCCTAAATTGATTTTTGCGCAATAGACAATAGACTCTTTTTAGCTGCATAGCTCGCACCGCACGTATCACAATAGTGCATAGTGCCGTCGCTGTGATGTGTTTTCTTGTGTTGGTTCAATGTGTAAGGGCTGCTGTAGGTGCCGGCGCATTGGTCGCAGTGGAACTTGCGGTTTATGTGCTTTCTGGAATTCATAGACAGACATGCTGACGTTTTTAAGGTTCCGTACCTCAGAAGGACAAGCGGAACCCTTATAGGATCACTTTGTTGTCTGTCTGTCTGTCCGTCGTGTCTGTCAAGAAACCCTATAGGGTACTTCCCGTTGACCTAGAATCATGAAATTTGGCAGGTAGGTAGGTCTTATAGCACAAGTAAAGGAATAAATCTGAAAACCGTGAATTTGTGGTTAGCACCTTATCCCTAAATTGATTTTTGCGCAATAGACAATAGACTCTTTTTAGCTGCATAGCTCGCACCGCACGTATCACAATAGTGCATAGTGCCGGCGCATTGGTCGCAGTGGAACTTGCGGTTTATGTGCTTTCTGGAATTCATAGACAGACATGCTGATGTTTTTAGGGTTCCGTACCTCAGAAGGACAAACGGAACCCTTATAGGATCACTTTGTCTGTCTGTCTGTTTTGTAAAAACAAAAGGCAAACAATTGTGCTAGAGTGCATAGGCAGCCTTATCACTAAATTGATTTTTTAAAGACAACCCAAGGATATGGAGCTAGAAAACACTTAGAGAATACAAAAAGTTGATGCAGAAGTAGCTATATTTTATTTTAAAGAATATTAGCCATGTTATTAATGATTAATGTTCCCCTTTCCCCTCTAACTAAGCGAAAGCTTGTGCTAGGAGTGGGTGCGACGGGTGAGGTTTGAACCGCCAACCTTACGGATTTCAGTCCGCACTTTTAACCGTTGAGCTATTGAGTCTCTGATAAATAAATGCAAACAATAAGTAAAATGGTAACTTACATCATATGCGTTCTCAAAGCGCCTTGTCTTGTGTAGCTGTCTCCACATACGTTGCAAGCATATCTGCGCCCGCTGGCTTTGCTCGCGTGTACCCTTTTCAAATGTTGCTGCAGGCCGTTCGCGTCTCTGAATACAATGATGTTTCACCATGAATTTTATGACCGTCTATATCATTATTGTACTACGTTTTACAATGAACTTCGTGACGTTTCCCTATGAACATCGCAACGTTTTACAATGTATTTCGCGGCGTTTTACAATAATATTCACGACGTTTTACAGTAAATTTTGCGACGTTTCATTATGAATATCGCAACGTTTTACAATGAACTTCGCGACGTTCACCACGTCGGGGTCACCAGTTATGGGTGGTACTAGTGGTATTCAATGATTACGTGACACATCACTAGCAATGAAAATGCCCATAATAAAGATTTAGTAAATATTACTATATTTCTATAACAACGAGAAGGTAAATAGTGATATACGGCTATACAACACATGCGCATCGGCTTCTACACTACAACCACATTGGTTTTACGCCTAAATTCACGTAAAAGGTCACAAAAGGTACGACACATAAGATCGCGTAATAATGCCACGTGCGTTGCGCGGACAGACGACACGCGTTCCCCGTCGAGTGCAGTTTCGGACTGATTGAATAATGTAATTAGGTCAACGCTTGCACCTCGCGGCCGGTTTTTTATGCCTATCTAATTTTGTAGTGCAGGCAAATGATCGACGATTGCGGTGTCGACAAACTAGTCGATAAAATAGATATTATGTTGTGTGTATGTTTATATTATGTGTTTAATTATGTGTGTGTGTGGTGTAATGTAGCCCACATCACTATGAACATCGCAACGATTTACAATAAATTCCGCTACGATTCAATATCATCATCATCATTTATCATCATTTATCATTTATTCATTCTAAGTTCTTAAACTATTTCAATGCACAAATAGTTATTCTAAATATTATTTTACAATCTTTACCTATGTACTATTTGTTAGTAGATGTGCCTTATAAACAGTAGGTATAATATTAAAAAGTTGGTAAGAACATACGAATAGGTTTGACAACCCCTGTGCTAGTAAACACTGTATTACAGTGGGTTGACTTCTCCCATTCCTAAGAACTTAATTTAAATGTGTTAGTATGGTGCGCTGATGGTCGGACATGCAAAACCGTACCAATACAACAATATGGATTTTGCAACATTTTACAATAAATTTCACGGCGTTTTACAATGAATTTCGCGATGTTTTACAGTAAATTTAGCGACGTTTCACCATGAATTCGGCGACGTTTCATCCCGTACTCACTTGAGCAAGTTCCCGCACAGGTGGCAAGCGACACTCTGCGGCTCTCGCGGCTGGAGGCAGGAGTGGCGCCTCTTGCCGCGCGGCTTTAGGCTCACACCGCACGAGCGACACAAGTAGCGCTCTGAATGACACGCTGCGTGGATCCTTAGCGAGGCAGGGGTTGCGAACCGGAGAGTGCAGGTTCTACATTGGTATTCACCGTTGGACTAGTTAAAAAAACATTGCAATTTTGATGAACTTGAAATACCTATATAATTAATACCTATATAATATTATTATATAATAAATAACTGAGGATGCCCGCGACTTCGTCCGCGTGGATTTCAGTTTTTAAAGATCCCATGGGAACTATTTGATTTTGCGAGATAAAAGTTGCCTATGTCAATTGCAGGGATGCAAGCTACCTCAGTTTCAAATTTCATACAAATCGGTTAAGCGGATGGGTATTTAGGAATCCCGTGGGAACTCTTTGATTTGCCGGGATAAAAAGTAGCCTATGTCCATCCCCGGGATATAAGCTAACTCTGTACTAAATTTCGTCAAAATTGGTTAAACAGACAGACAGACATACAGACAACAAAGTGATCCTATAAGGGTTCCGTTTTTCCTTTTGAGGTACGGAACTCTAAAAATTGACTAAATTTCGTTTTTGAACTTTACTATTGTTTTATTTTAAGCGGTTACCTCTTCATGTCTCATCATATGTGCTTGATAGGTATCTTTGAATAAGAAACTTAAAGCGCAGTTATAGCACTTGAATTCAGCTTCTAAATACTTCTTTTCCTTTCTATTTGCTTCTAATTCCGCCTTTTGCTTTTCTAGACTCAAAATTATCCTTTTGAAACCTTTATCTGACTTCTTTTTACTTTTTTTTACAGCCTTAGTATCTTCCTGTCTAGAATTTTTATTATTTAATTCAGTATCATTGTTTACTTTTTGAGAATTGTGATAGTTGTCTATATTGGTTTCTAATAAATTTTCATTGTCAATCTCAACTTTTATGTCATATATGCTTGCTTGATCATCATTTCTTATGTCATCATGTTCAATATTTGAATCTATTATATCATTATCATCATTTCTTGCACCATAGTCTATTGCATTGTCATATTCTTGATTCTTTGGAACATTGAAATCTTTATTATAAATAGCCAATTCTGATTTATCATTGGAACAATTTCTTTTATAATTATTAGAATCATAGTTTTCATAATTAAACTGTTCTATTACATTCTCTTCTAATACTACATGTCTGTCACTATGTATGTGTTGAATATGACTATTAATATATTCAGTGTCATTATTTATGTCATTATTCATATATTCTGTATCATTGTGAATATATTCACTGTCATTATTACTATATTCATTGTCATTATTATATTCAGTATTATTATAATCATTGGAATCATCACTATGGTTGAATTGATATGTTTTGTCGCTGTGTATTTGTTTATATTCATAACATTTCTCAGGGCAAAGGATGTGGATTTCTAAGTCACTTTTTTGTAATTTCATTGGATATTTTTGGCTGAAAACAGAAATAAAATTCATTATTTTGATAAAAATTACCATAACACATCTCTACAAATAGTATACCCCATTTCTGAGAGTAGTGACTCCTTTCCATCATTCATATTATTGTAAGAATTTTCTTGGGATAGTAATGCGGAGGGTTCCCAGAACCTTCCATCTTCGACTCCACTAAGAGAACAAGATTTTGAATCTAAGGTTTAACACTTATTATCAGATGTTAGATGATAACAGAGGTTAATGGATTTATGTGCTTGTTATTTCATTCAAAGTTAGTCCTAAACTGCAATCTCACCTGATGATAAGTGACGATACAGTCTAAAATGGAAGCGGGCTAACTTAGAAGGGGTATGTCAGTTTTAATAAACCCATGATGGGTTTCTACACTGCATTGTACTGGAATACTAAATCACTTGGCAGCACAGCTTTGTCGGTAGGGTGGTAACTAGCCATAGCTGTAAACCTTAACTTCCAATCAGACCATAGACAATTTAGAATTTATAAATTCCCAAATTGTCACTGCCAGGAATCAAACCTGTTACCTCCCACTTACACGATAGACTCACTATTGCACCAGGGATGTTGTCTTAAATGTAGTGTAAATAATTACCTAAGTGCTGCAGGATATTCCAAGATTCTGTTTAAACATATTGCCTTGAAAATAGTTAGTTTATTCAGTAAATAACTGCATATGTAGCATAACTGTGTATCTGGGGATAACTGGAAATAAAATCAAAATCATTTATTCAAAGTAGGTACTATTTACTCCTTTTGATTGTCTGAATTGTTAGATTTGTAAGATGATAATATAAGTTTATCAGACTATCAAAATTGTGTAATAAATGAGTAAAGTCAAAGTATGATCTACTTGAGCTTAAGCTTTTAAAATAGTAATAAAGAAATTACTAACATATACACCAATAACGTCTCTGTATCTTTCCCTGGTTTTCTCATTGGTTTCTGAAGGCACCACACGCGCACCAGCAAATGCCAACACAGACGAAGTCATGTAGTACTTTAAAGGTACAGAAGAATCACTCCGCAAAGATGTTTAAATAAATAGCAACTCTTGTTACGACGCGATAAAGTGCAATTCAGCTTACACAGTCTTCAGTTTAATAAACTCCTCTCTTTCTATCGCGTCACTCTATCTCTCTCTTTTTAAGAGATCGAATGGGATCGGGAGCCGCCGGCGGCGAGGGCTCGCACCACGTTATAATTCAACCTATATCACGAAAAAGATGCGAAAAAAACCACAAAAGACAAATATTTACACACAGAATCATCACAGAATAAACTATAAAGTGAAGTGACATTGATTGACAACATATGATAATTTCCATAGATAACACAATTAATGTTTTGTTCGGAAACTGAGTTTATTTGTGCGTACTAATAAATGAGATTATTTTAATATTTAGTTAAATTTTATATATGATAAAGAACTACTGTGCTTCTATTTATAAATAGTAGCACAGTAGTTCTTTTGCGATTAAAAGGAATAATTTAAAATAAAAAGTTCTATTTGTTTGCAATAAACGTGATTAGGTACAGATTACATGTGAATTAGTCTATGGATCTTGTACTATGGACTATGGTACTAGTGCCGCATTCATAGTCGATAAAAATTCTCATTTATGTACCTAGTATAAAAGCGCTATGTTTTTGCTAGCGTTCTAATTACAACCTGTACATTTGGTGAAGAAAAGCTTTCTTCTGTTAAAATATGTACAATAGACTTGTATTTGCGATTTCACATGATTCATGTTCATGATAAAGTTGACAGATTGATTTCATCGAAATCGACTTTTCTCCACAGTCACAGCACATCACGCGTTTTTATTACGCATGTCGCACGTCAAAGAAAAGGATTTTTGTGCCTTGAAGCATAAAATTATAAAACATTTTGTTTCGAAACTAATTAAACCGATTAAAGTGCCGAATATAGGACAATAAACTGCACTGCTCGTCGCCCGTGCTTGTGTGTTTATGTTGTTTTGATGTGAACCCATAGAGTGTTAACTTTGATCCTAATATTGACGATTAAATTAATAAAGAAGAACTCTTTATTCGGTAATTGTTTGTGATTGTGGTTCTCCTACGCCGCCCGCGAATTTCCTGTGTTAATAAATATCCTTATTTAAATTTCGATTTCGGACTATATTGACCTTTTAAAGTTGCCCAATGGATTTAGCAATTTACACCGGATTCGCTTTATCCATGTGTAAAAAACTTATTTGATGAACGATCTTTCGTCAAATATTGGCTGTTTACGTCCTGGTATGTATATTCATCGCTAATTTATTTGTATTTATTTTCGATATTCTTATCAGTCCGATCTGTAGTTCTACTTCTTTTTTTTCGTAAATCGAACAGGGTTCTTTTTAATGTCCATTCATAGTCACTGTTTATTTTTAATCCAATTAAGCAAAGGCAATGGTATTAGGTCACACTCACAGGTATTAAGAAGGATTGTGTACATTATACCTAGTTATTATAATGTAGTAATAAGATTCCAATAAGAAACGATACCTTAAAAATTATAGCTTATTTACTACAGTAATTTACTAATTAGAGTTCTATTACAAGCTTGCTTGTTAAATCCACATCTACAGCAATATGAATGCAAATGTGTGAGTCTATGATTAACTTATTGAAATCAGAAATGAAGAGGACCAGAGTAACGGATATAGCAAAATGAGTTGTGAAGTTGCAGTGGAAGGGCAAGGCACATAATTCGAAAACCCCATGGTCTACAATAAACACAATAGACTGATGATTGTCATTGGGGTTCCAAGGTGCTATAATAGCAACCTTGTATTGGAGAACCCTCCACTGGGTGGATAGACAATCCATCCATACTAAATATTATAAATGTGAAAGTGTGTGTCTGTCTGCTACATTTTCATAGTCCAACAGTTCAACCAATTTTGATGAAATTTTAGAGATTAAAATAAAATATTAGAGATCCTGCGAAAATTGTAATAAGCTATCCTTGCGAAGCCGGGGCAGGTCGCTAGTACCAAAAAAGTTGTAGGGACATATTAGTTACTGGTGGGAAAGCCTGTGGTGTGTGGAAGTCCCTTCAAGAGACCTACTATGTCCAGCAGTGGACGTCTATTGGTTTATTTATTTATTTATTTATTTAAACAGCTTTATTGCACAAAAAATCACACTAAAATTATAAAGGCGAAAGTTTGTATGTGTGTGTGTGTGTGTGTGTGTGTGTGTGTGTGTGTGTGTGTGTGTGTGTGTGTGTGTGTGTGTGTGTGTGTGTGTGTGTGTGTGTGTGTGTGTGTGTGTGTGTGTGTGTGTGTGTGTGTGTGTGTGTGTGTGTGTGTGTGTGTGTGTGTGTGTGTGTGTGTGTGTGTGTGTGTGTGTGTGTGTGTGTGTGTGTGTGTGTGTGTGTGTGTGTGTGTGTGTGTGTGTATGTTTGTTACTCCTTCACGCAAAAACTACTGGACGGATTGGCCTGAAATTTAGAATGGAGACAGATAATATCCTAGATTAGCACATAGGCTACTTTTTATCCCGGAAAATCAAAGAGTTCCCACGGGAATTTTAAAAAACCTACATCCACGCGAACGAAGTCGCGGGTATCAGCTAGTGATGAATAAATTTATTGAATAATAATAATACAGTAGACCCCCGGTAATCCGGCCCCTGTCTAATCCGGCACCCCCTGTAACCCACCATGTCTAATTATTGAATTTACTAAATTTGACCTACATACTGAAGTATGATTTGTACTTCAGAATATGTATAACATATAGAATCTTATCATTGGATCTATAATCTATAATAATAATTTGTCGGATTACAAGGTACAAAGTAAGGTCGGTAAGGGTCTTAGACAGTACTCTATAATCCGACAAAGATAGTTCGACAATGTCCTGCAAAACGTTTGTCGGATTACTGGGGGTCCACTGTAAATTCAATCTTAATTTAATTGAATTAATCGTGCATTTATTCTGTTAGAGTCATGGAACCTACAACTCGTTGTTGGGTAGAGCTTAAAATAGTGAAAAAAGGATTTTACATCTACTCAACACTGTATTTGATTTTTGATCAGACTCGCCATATAATGCCCGCAACCAACGCCAACGTATTTCATAAATAAAACATTTTAAAAACAGCTATTCAATTCAAATGAGTAACTCTAAATTCTGACCTGTAAGGTTGCCTGTATTTTACAAAGGAGGTAAGGTAACCATAGAATTTATGATAGAATAGAATAGAACTTGGTAAAGCAACTAATATGGAACAAACAGTGTTATAGGCATTAAAAGGGTATTTTACTCCAATTTTTTTATTACTTTATTATAAACTAGGATAAAAATAATGATGTAAACTGAAAAAATGATTAAATCAATCAAATAACAAAAAAGTTATAAGCATTTAAATATTTCAGATTAGACAGAGATAGCATTTTGACATCACTCCGTCACTAAACTAGCGGCACGCTATGATGGCCGGTTTGACGTTTGTCCGCTCATGAAGTTCCGTATTAATTGATAACGACTTTGAAGGAAATAATTGTATTACTTTATTGACGATAGTGATGTGCAGAGATTCATAAATTTTA
Source organism: Maniola jurtina (assembly GCF_905333055.1). Lineage (NCBI taxonomy): Eukaryota > Metazoa > Arthropoda > Insecta > Lepidoptera > Nymphalidae > Maniola > Maniola jurtina. Next base: position 4,060,887 of record NC_060056.1, read on the forward strand.
TCGAATGTAGTTTTAGGTTTAGGACTCAAAATTTATTTATTAAATTGATTTCTTAAATGTATACAAGTGTAGAAAAATCAGTTTGCACCATTTAAGGGGTGAATGTACTTGTGAATATGAACAATTTTCACTATGTGGACAAACCTCTGAAATCGCAAAAAAATATCAATAAATTTTTAAAAATGGAATCTAATACGATCGTCACATAGGATCGCTGGCTAGCACAACTACTACCTCCGGCAAACTCGCGTCAATGCTCAATGCAAAACAAAGCAGTTTCGAATTGACGTTGCTTCGAAAAGTATAAACTGTCAGTGCAATGCGATTGTGATATAGTTTTGACCTGGCTTTGGATTTCAAATATTGATACTGCATTACTGTTGACCCTTGCTCGTTAATTTGGACTCTGTTCAAGCCCTTTGTTGTGGATTTCGTCGATATGACCGAACGTACGCAGAGAACTGCTCTAAATAGTCAGACACGTGAGTTCGTAATACGCCTTCGTAACTATTTCGATCGTGAAGCTCAAAATGGAGGGCCAATTTTACCTATAACGTCAGTGGTTGAACGCGTAGCTGATGCGCTTAATATTGGACAACGAACTGTTAGACGGATAACTAAAAAAAAATATGGCGAGACTGGCACAGAAGAAAATAAACTTCACACACCAAAAAAGAGAAAACGAGCAAAACCAGTCGTAGGCATCGATAGCTTTGATGCCGATGCTATCCGAAGACATGTTTACGGCTACTATTTACAGAAGGAGTATCCAACAAGAAAAAAGTTGGTGCATTCACAGAAGGAAGCTGGATTATTCTTCGGTGGGGAAAGTTCTTTAACGAAGATTTTGAAGACCATTGGATTTCGATACAAAAAATGTAACAAACGCAAAATATTGATGGAAAGATTTGATATAGCGATGGCAAGGTATACTTTTTTACGGCAAGTGAAATAAATCAAAAATTGGCAAAATGTTGTGTTCTTGGATGAAACATGGCTTAATGCTAACCATACTGTAGGCCGTTCTTGGAACGATGACACAGCAGCATCTACTTCCAAAGTTCCTGTAGGAAAAGGATCGCGACTTTTAATTTGTCACGCCGGAACCATCAACGGGTTTGTCGAAGGTTCTCTCATGGCTTTTGCGTCAAAAACCACTGGAGACTATCATGAAGACATGAATGGAGAAAAGTTTACTGAATGGTTTACCTCAATGTTGTGTAGCCTCCCTGAACCATCTATTATAATTATGGACAACGCCCCATACCACTCGATGCAAATTGACAAGCCACCTGCCCAATCCCAAAAGAAAGCTGATATCGTCGCATGGCTTCGTAAAAATGGCGTAGATGCAAACATGAATATGTTAAAAGCGGAATTAGTACGTCTTTTAAAAGAAAACAAACCAACCAAGATCCGATACGTCATTGACGAAATAGCATGGGCACAGAGTTATACGGTTACCGCCTTACCATTGTGAGTATAATGCGATTGAGTTGGTGTGGGCTCAAATTAAGGGATATGCTGCAAGACACAATACAGAACCCCCATTTACCACAAAAAAAATGCTAAAATTATTAGAAGAAGCTTGTGAACATGTGACTAAAGGAGACTGGGAAAAGGTTGTGAATAGAACTGTTAAATTAATAAGGGAAGATTATGAAAGAGATGTGAAAATAGATAATATTATAGAAAACGAACATATAATTATTAATGTATGTGATGATAGCAGTGACGACAGTGAAAATAGTAGTATGGACGAATCTGATTAATTATGGCCTTTTGTGGCACCTTTTTTGGTATCTTTTGTATTCATATGTTTCTTGTGTGCATATAAAGTATGTATATTCATTTTCGTTCAAATATTCAGTTCGTTCAAATAAATTAAATAAACATATACATTTTTGTTTTATTGAACCTATTTAATCAGGTACAAAAACAAAACTTAATTGTTTTTTGTTCGAGAATAAATTGACATTCCACATCACTATTGTAATGTGTCAAACCGGCCATCATAGCGTGCCGCTAGTGTAATGCCATAGTAGCTTCCTGCGGTTTCATACAAATTTTCGTTTTGCGAGAAAGGGATAGAAGACCCTCCCACTCCAAAATTAAAATGCCTGTAACTTTGTAAATCTTTGTTGGATTTTAATTATTTTTTAGCGTATGTTATTATTTTTATTCTAATTTATAATAAAGTAATAATATTTATCAAATTCAAAAGTAGGAAAATACCCAATTGTACGAAACTGTAATGCTAATTTCATCAACCCAATATTACTAATTACCAACCTATCACTTCTAAATGTGTAAACTAACAATTAACCCAAAAACTTTTTCAGGTCAATGTCGAATATTATGATAGTGTTTATGATTGCTTGCAAATTGTTTTTAGATGACCTAAAGTACTGTATTTGAAGTTTTTTGAAGAAGTCGAGAAGAACCAGCAAGAAACTCGGCGGTTGCTCTTTTCTTCTTGGTAGGAAAGGCATTCCAAACCAGTGGTAGATGCTCTTGACAGTTCAAAAGTACTTGTAAAAGTCTAATTGAATAAAAATATTTTGAATTTTGAATTTTGATAATAGTGTACTTATATGAAAAAAACCTAAATGAAGAATGTAATACTAATTATTATATTCTAGACTAGACGACGCCCGCGACTTCGTCCGCGTGGATTTAGGTTTTAGGTAACTTTTTGATTTTCCAGGATAAAAAAGTGCCTTTTCTTCTTGTAATTTCCGTGAAAAGCTACCCCTGAACTAAATTTCATATAAATCGGTTAGCCACAGGTTCTTAAAGGTCCATCTGGACCTTTAAGAACCTGTGGGAACTCTTTTATTTTCAGGGATAAAAAGTAGCCCATGTCCATCCTGGGCATATATTCTAACTCTGTACCGAATTTCATCAAAATCGGTTAATTATTTGACAACCCTATGTAGTCCTAGAGTTTTTTGTGGGAAATATAATTTTTTAGTTTTAAATAAGTAGCCCTTAGGTTGAGTTTACTCACATATATTAGAATTTTACCACCGAACCGCAAGACGTCGGGCGAGTTTCCATCCTTATGTCGTCCACATTCCATCTACATGCACAAAACGTTTTGCGTCTTCATTCCTCATACAAATGGCTAAGGTTTGGAATACTCTTCCGAGATCTGTGTTTCCTACCAATTACAATCCAGGTATCTTTAACACAAGAGTGAATAGGCACCTTCTAGGTAAACGCGTCCCATCTTAGACCACATCATCACTTTCCATCAGGTGTGATTGTGGTCAAGCGCTTACCTATAGTGAATAAAAAAAAAATTATGACCGTTCAAATTTTAAAACACTATTGTTAAAAAGTTTTATTGCTATTAGACCTTAACCAGCCAGTAAGACTATAACAAGCTGCGCATTTCAGCAAAAACTACTTGTTTAAATATTTTAAGTTATGTAAACATAGATTATAACTATTAGCATCATAATAATATTGAAAAAAAAAAAACATTTTGAATTTTTTTTTTTTGAAAATGTGTATTTTTTTTAATTCCAGGTGACTGTGTTCCCATCCCGTTTTCCCAAAACCTTTACCACATTCCAAAGAAAAAACCTATCGCACTGCCAATTTTATAACTATGACGTGTAAATAAAATATATATTTTTTTGTATAGTAAAAAGATCCTACTTAGGTTTATACCTAGTAATAATTACCAATATTCCAGGATGCCATTCCAGATCAATATCTTCTGTAAATAATTTTTTGTAAATTCTGTAAATAAATAAATAAATTGTAATTCTATTTCTGTAAAAATAAACCAGTGTCTTATACGTGATAATAAATAATTGAATAATAATATATAAATATTCTGTAAATACACCGCTTTTGTAGACACTTATTATAAATAAAAGAAATATATAAAATATATCTCTTAATATTATAAATAATTAAATTAAATTTTTTGCACCCTACTAAAAGTTATAAACCAAAAAATTGCAAAAAATATTTTTAAATCTAAAATATTAAATTTACACTTAAACTGTGTTTTCTATCAATAGACAGTGCACCTCCATAAGCAATAATATTACTAAATATTGAATTTTTATCAACAGATTGAATATTTTTGTAAAATAAAATAATTTTTTCATTTTCCAAATACTAACTATAAATTATAAAACAATTTTATATTAACGCTTGTACAGTACAGTATTGTACCAAAACTTATTCTGGTACAGCTTTTGCAATATATTTATTTTATAGAAATAACTATTTATAATTATTACAGATACGATTTCCTACTTTATTACAATGTTTTGATCATCAATGAGAACTTTGCCATACCAAAAAGGTATTATTAATCAATATTTTAATAAAATCATCTTTAATACTTAACAATATTAAATTTTTTTATTGCATAATTCTTTTGCACTTTCTCAGTACCTACAATATACATTTGATATATTTACACAATTTATATTATTTTCATTTGAATAAAATTTGACTTACTCTAACAAAATTATTGTATCACATGTACGTAAAACAAACGTTTGTATATTAAAGTTATTGTGTCAAATTTACGTAGTACAACGAAGTTACACACACACACACACACATACATACACGCACACACACACAAACACACACAAACACACAGTTATCACAGAAACATGTATTGTACGGTTAGCAGAGTTATCGTAGGTTTGTGAGCAATGATCTGACATACAAACAAGCATGAGTTCCTCCCCAGCTATCGAGACGTCCACCCCCGCCCCCTCCTCCCCCGCCCCGCGAGCGCCGGACTACCATTTCCAGACGTCTACCCCTAATTATTTAAAGGTAAGATTTTTTCACGCTTTAGACTAGACTAGGGAAACTAAAGAGATTTATTTTTTATTTTTAAGCATAATGGTTTTTGATCTATCATGCAAAATGTCGGGCAAAATACCCGAGTACGGAACCCTCGGTGCGCGAGTCCGACTCGCACTTGGCCGGTTTTTTGATACATATTTAAATATGATTTAGATAGCAAAAAATGCCCATATCCAATATCAAACCTTTTATCATTCACTTATAATAATGTTGTTTTTATGAGTAATCGGTTTATCGAATTCGTTATTTTTATCTCCCTTATATCGCGTTAGTTATTTTAGACGTTGAATTTCCTTATCAATAGTGCGTTATCATTTATTAATTTATCAAAATTTGCTGAAACTAAATCGAATGTCATTTATTTACTTGGAAAACTCTGTATTAGCTAATGCATTGGGGCGTCCGTGTCAAATACCACGTACGGTTTTTTTTTATAATTCTAATATTTTTAACAAGGCTCTCTCCGTCATATACTCCATACAATCGTAGTCTCAATTTCATTTGAATATTAAGCAACCAAAGTCCATGAAATTTTGCAGACATATCCTAGAAAATAATATCTGTGCCTGTGGTGTTTAAGATTTTTCTAAAAATATATAGTTTTAAAATTACAGGGGCTCAAAGATTTGTATGTGAATTTTTAAGACCGCGTAACTTTGAACCGAATATTTTAACGGAAATCTGGAAAACCACAGGCATAGATATTAGTTTCTAGAGTATGTCTGCAAAATTTCTTGGGCCTTGGTTGCTTAGTATTCAAATGAAATTGGGAGTACGATTGTATGGAGTAAGTGACGGATAGAGCCCTGTTAAGGGGGTTTTACCGGTGATCTATATGTCAACCCTATCGGTACAATTTAAATCAAAATGAAACTAGTTAAACCTAAAACAATATGTACAGTTGTTGTTAGGTAAAAATAACTCTGACCTTGAATATGTTCAGTGGATAAATTTTTTTTGGTGTAAAGTGAGGAAATATTTATGTACAAAATGACCCCAAAATTTGCTCCAAAATTGAGGTCTGTTATTCCGTTTATCCATCCTAAGGGTGAGCTTTATAGAATGCACTTTGAATTTGCTTAGACTTAAGATTGAGTTAAAACGAGACAGATTTATGAAAGAGACTACCTGATGCCCGCGACTTCGTTCGCGTGGATGTAGGTTTTTAAAAATCCCGTGGGAACTCTTTAATTTTCCGGGATAAAAAGTAGCCTATGTGCTAATCAAGGGTATAATCTATCTCCATTCTTTTCAGCCCAATCCGTCCAGTAGTATTTGCGTGAAGGAGTAACAAATATACACACACACACACACACACACACACATACATACAAACTTTCGCCTTTATAATATTAGTGTGATATACATCTGTCTCGTTTTAACTCTGTCTTAAGTCTAAGCAAAGACAAAGTGCACTCTATGGATTTGAACCTTAGTCCATTACTCTGCTTTCAGAAACAAAACCAGCCTCTAAGCGTTGTGTTGACGGCAACTGCACCATCCACACCACCTACTTACGGTAAGTTAAAAAATAATAGTCTTTCTTACCACAATCATGCTTTAAAACAAGTGTAAATTAAAAATTTATAACACCCCCGACAAGCGAAGGTTACAGAAATAAACTAGAAAAGAGCTGATAACTTTCAAACGGCTAAACCGATTTTCTTCGATTATAGCTAAAAACGCTCTCGATCAAGCCACCTTTCAAACAAAAAAAAAAAACTAAATTAAAATCGGTTCATTCGTTTAGGAGCTACGATGCCACAGACACACAGATACACACGTAAAACTTATAATACCCCTCTTTTTGGGTCCGGGGTTAAAAACCCCCAACACAAAAACCTCTATAAGAAAACTAGAAGAGGTGATAACTTTCAAACGGCTGAACCGATTTTCTTCGATTATAGCTAAAAACGCTCTCGATCAAGCCACCTTTCAAACAAAAAAAAAAAACTAAATTAAAATCGATTCATTCGTTTAGGAGCTACGATGCCACAGACAGGTACACAGATACACACGTTACACTTATAACACCCCTCTTTTTGGGTTAAAAAAAAGCAATAATCTAGGTCAAAACTTTAAAAATCTATTCACATAGTAATCCATACTAATATTAGAAATGCGAGTGTGTTTGTCTCTCTGTCTGTCTACTAGATTTTCACGGCAGAACAGTTTAACCGATTTTGGTATAAGGGACAGAGTTAGCTTACATCCCGGGGAAGGACTTTTTTTTTTATACTTTTTATCCCGCAATATCAAAGAATTCCCACGGGATTTTCAAAAACCTAAATCCAAGCAGACAAAGTCGCGGGCACCATCTAGTAAGAAATAAATCTATTCATTACTAGTTGATGCCCGCGACTTCATTCACGTGGATATAATTTTTGAAAATCCCGTGGGAACTCTTTGATTTTTCCGGGATAAAAGTAGCCTATGTGTTAATCCAGGGTATAATCTATCTCCATTCCAAATTTCAGCCAAATTCGTCATATGCACACACAACATACGTATACAAACATACAGACAAACTTTCACGTTTATAATATTAGTGTGAATATTCCCTTTACTATGTGATTGTTTATTTAAATGTTTGGTTTTTGTTGTGTTAAGACTAATTTTATCAAAGCAGTAATTGTAATAAAATTCTATTTTGCAAGCTAGAACTGTTGAATATAATTTTTTTAGGAAGAAAAAAATAAAAAAAGATATTTATTTAAAAAAAAATTAAAAAAAAAAAGATTTTCTTTTTTTAATATTTAGAAAAAAATAAAAAAAAGATTTTTTCTTTTTTATTTGGAAAAAAAAGAATTTTCCGCCCCCGGGTGGGCTTGAACCACCAACCTTTCGGTTAACAGCCGAACGCGCTAACCAATTGCGCCACGGAGGCTATGGGTTATGACGCGAAAATGGGGCACCTACTTTACACTACACAAGTTATTGTGACGTGTACAAGTCGCGCCAAATTTCTTGATCGCTCTTGCTTTGTATCATTCTATGTTTTTTTTGTAATTTACGGACTAGCGCTTGGCTACAATCAGACCTGCTAGCAAGTGATGATGCAGCCTAAGATGGAGCGCGCTTGCCTAGAAGTTGCCTATTCACTCTTGACTTGAAACCCATATTAAAAGTGAAAGGACAAACTGATCCCGGTAGGGCGTTCCGCATCCTAGCGGTTCGGATTAGAAACGAGGAAGCAAATCGCTTCACCGTATGCAAACCTTGACGATGCCTTGTAGTATTATGGTAGAATATGGATATGGATGGTAGGTAAGATGGTAGTAGATGGTTAACAGCCGAACGCGCTAACCAATTGCGCCACGGAGGCTATGGGCGATGACGCGAAAATGGGGCACCTACTTTACACTACACAAGTTGTTGTGACGTTTACAAGTCGCGCCAAATTTCTTGATCGCTCTTGCTTTGTGACGTTTTTTTTTATTTAACGGACTAGCGCTTGGCTACAATCAGACCTGCTAGCAAGTGATGATGCAGCCTAAGACGGATCGCGCTTGCCTAGAAGTTGCCTATTCACTCTTGACTTGAAGGTACCCATATTAAAAGTGAAAGGGCAAACTGATGCCGGTAGGACGTTCGGCATCCTAGCGGTTCGGATTAGAAACGAGGAAGCAACTCGCTTCGTACGTGTCCGAGGAATTTCAACTACGTACGGACGCAGACCTTGACTATGCCTTGCAGTACGATGGTAGAATATGGATATGGATGGTAGGTAAGATGGTAGTAGATGGTCGCGCTAACAAATTGCGCCATGAAGGTTATGTGTGATGGCGCGAAAAGTCGCGCCAAACTTCTTGATCGCTCTTGCTTTGTGTCGTTTTATGTTCGTTATTTTACACTAACTGGCTCCCCCGGCGTCGCTTGGGATAAATTTGATATACCTATCTCCTAATCTAAATACATACAAGTGTAAATTAAAAATTTATAACACCCCCGACAAGTGAAGGTTACAGTAATAACTAGAAAAGAGCTGATAACTTTCAAACAGCTGAACCGATTTTCTTGAATTATGGCTAAGAACACTCTCGATCAAGCCACCTTTCAAACAAAAAAACTAAATTAAAATCGGTTCATTAGTTTAGGAGCTACGATGCCACAGACAGATACACAGATACACACATACACACGCCAAACTTATAACACCCCTCTTTTTTGGTCGGGGGTTAAAAAGAAAAAGGTGACTGACTGACTGATCTATCAACACAGCTCAAACTACTGGGCGGATCGGGCTGAAAGCCATGCAGATAGGTATTATGATTTTTTTTTAATTTACTCTTGTTTTCAGGAGAGCCCACACTCACACCGCCCCCGAGGTCCCCCGGGGCTCCGCTAGCGACCCCGGCCTCTGGTGACGTCAGAGTCCATCCCCCGGACGGCACTTCCTCAGATAAGGTAACTTACTTTTTTAGGGTTCCGTATCTCAAAAGTGAAAACGTCTGTCTGTCTGTCTGTTCGTCCGTTATAATATGATTGTACGGAACCCTTCGTGTACGAGTCTGACTCGCACTTGACCGGCTTTTTTACTAAGCGCAGCTTTGGAAGATCCCCCACTAGGTGGACGGACGACATCAAACGAGTCCCAGGGAGCCGCTGGAAAGCGGCGGCGCAAGACTGTAGTGTGTGGAAGTCCCTACAAGAGACCTATATGTAGATGTGGTCGTCTATCTGTTGATAATCATGATGAATGCTGATTACTTTTTTTTTATAAAAGACTAGCTTTTTGCCGCGACTTCATCCGTGTGATATAATTATAACCCCCCCTCCCCAACCTCCTCCTAATATTTAAAAAAAAACTTATAGTAAAGTTTGTGTGAAAAATTAAAAAAACTCAAAAATGGGATAAAAGTAATTTCTTAGGGGACACCCGGGTTTGAACCGGGGACCTCTCGATCTGCAGTCGAATGCTCTACCACTGAGCTATATCCCCATTGAGAATGTCATTCAATTTATTCCAGCCATTTGCCTATTTTCCATTCCATTCCATCGGTCTGTATGTGTCCACTGCTGGACATAGGCCTTTCCAAGATCGCGCCACCAAACACGGTCGTCCGCCTTCCTCAGCACCCCCTGCCCTGAAGTGACTGCGACCGCTACCGCAGTCGGGAATAGCAGGGCTGCTGGGAACTGAGGGCCTTTGTCTGTTGTCACTGCTCATTGAAAGTGCTGCCCATACTGACCACGCTGGGCAGGCGGGTTGGTCAGCGCAGAGCTGTGGGCTACTTCGCACCAATGACGCTGCTGCCCGTCTCTGGTCTAAATAGCATTTGCATATACCGAGGTATAGCCGTTGTATATACCGAGGTACCGAGGTAGCTTGCGTCCCTGTAATTAACATAGCTTTCAAATAACTGTGACACTAGATAATTTCTTTAGGGTTCCCTATTACTAAGCCTCTATTGTCTGTCTAAAATAGTTTTTTTATGCATAATAGTTTCTGATTTATCATGTAAAATGTCGGAAAAAATACCCGAGTACGGAACCCTCGGTGCGCGAGTCTGACTCGCACTTGGCCGGTCTTTTAACTGTTATGTTGATTGCAGTCGTCGGAAACAGCGGTGGGCGGCATATCGCGGACCCCCAGCGCGGCGCTCTCCCGCAAGGAGAGCTACAAGGCGCAGCGTCAGCACTACCGCAAGGAGAAGAAGCGAGCCGCCACCGCGTTGCTGCACTCTATAGAGGACCCCTCCGTTGTCGTACTCGCCGACTGGCTTAAGGTCCGATTCAAATTCCTAGTATTTAAAAAAATCTAGCGCTCGCTACGCTCTCAACGTTTTTTTTCTTACTGCACCCGGAGGTGGCCAAAAACATCTTTGCCAAGAATCGGATGCTGTTCCTGGCGGCAATTAGTATTGGATGAGAACTGTAAAACGGTGGCGATCACAATACTTCGACAACGGTCAAAGTATTATAGAAGCAGGCGTTATTTTGCGGAACTCCGATATACAAGGATGATATAAAAGCTTAATTTGCTATAATCCGCCAAACCAACGAAATCTGTATGGTACGCAGCACCACACAAATTCCAACACCACTCGACGCGCGTTTCGCCCCGACACCGGAGTATCCTCAGGAGATGTAGACCTTACAATTTGCAATTAGACATTTTAAGGTCTACATCTCCTGAGGATGACTTATTCGCAATTAGACATTGTAAGGATTTCGTTGGTTTGGCGGATTATAGCAAATTAAGCTTTTATATCTTCCTTGAACGGTCAAAGTGACTGAGTGAGAGTGAGTCTGAAGCGCCCTGCATAGCCGCCAAACCAGCAAGAAGAAAAAGTCTCTTTTTCTTGCTGTCTCCTTTTCTTGCTTTTATACATTTTGTAAGTTCTTATTCCAAAACTTAAAAAGAATTGGCGCTCGCTTCGCTTGCGCTTATATTGGGTTGACTATTAATTATATATATATATATATATACATATATTAAGAATTTGTACTTTAGGTTAGTGTTAGATTATTTTTATTATAAAGTATACACCTGTAATTGACAACCATACTGAAGTTATTTTGTATTTTTTTTTTGACTTATTTGTATGGAAGTTGTTGGTGTAATAATAATAAAATATTCTTCAGGTCCGAGGTTCACTCAAGTCATGGACGAAGCTATGGTGCGTGTTGAAACCGGGCCTTTTACTGCTCTATAAGAGCCCTAAAGCTAAGGTGAGGTCACTTTTACTATCTCAGCCTATCGCCAGTCCACTGCTGGGCATTGTTCTCCACTCAGAATAAGAATACTAGGTTGTAGTCTGTCAATGCAGATTGGCAGTCTTCACATTATGGAGAACTCTAAGATATGCAGGTTTCTTCACGATATTTTCCTTCACTATTAAAACAAGTGATATTTATTTGTTAAAAACACACAGTTTCTATCTTTGAGCTTTATCTATTTGTCTATCTTTTCTCTTCTCAGACTTGGGCGCGTTTGGAACCTTCGTAGCTTTAGTTTTAAGTTTACGTAATTAATTATCACCATTATCAAAATCTTTATATCTTTCAAATCTAACAAATCTGGCACAATAGTACCTATTTTGAATAAATGATTTTGACTTTGACTTATAATAATAATAATAATTTCTTTATTTAGGGTAAAAACCCAAAAAAGTATACAAAAATTAAATAAATTAAATAATGTTAATATTATTATAAATTATTTTATAATAATATTAACATTATTTAAATTAAATTCAAAATAGCACACTGGAAGTGAGCAATTTTGAGCTATTTTCTGTTTGACTCTCGATGCATCAACCTCCAATGTGCTATTATTGGACTGCGTAAGTCCTGGCCTACCACCTGGAGGATGCTGTTATCAGAACCACGCAATCTTTCCCAGAAGGAAGATATCCGCGTCCTGATAACAGCAAAGAAATCGGGCATTCCCGCCTCGGCGAACATGCTCGATGCGCTGCAGTATCTTGGAAGCTTCATAAGGATGCGGTATGCATCATTATATTGCACCCTTATGGTGCTAAAGGACGCCCTCTTGTACCGGTACCATAACTGACAGGTATAAAAACACTGGCAGTAAGCCCTGAAGAGGGTGCCCTTTACTTCTGTACTGCATTTAGAAAATCTGCGCGCGAGCATGTTGCACCGAACCGACAATGCCCGCCTTTCTCGCTCCATGTCAAGATCGTCCTTACGATCGTCAGTGACGATGTGGCCAAGATATTTGAACTGCCTAACGACCCGAACCGCTGTCCCGTCCAAAAACACTTCGGGAATCCTCTCCGGACCCTTCCCTGCTTTAAAAATCAACATTTCAGTCTTCAAGACATTGTACTTCAGTCCGTGAGATTTAGCATAATTCTCACAGACTGACAGTAACTTTCTGAGACCTTTGACCGACGGGCTAAGGAGCACCATGTCGTCCGCATAGCTCAGGTTGTTAAAGCAAACACCATCGATATGGCAGCCGACTCCAGTGCTCCTCAGGCCTCCGATCAAGTCATTGACGTACACATTAAAAAGATCCGGAGAGGTCAGTCCGCCCTGACGAACCCCGCACTCTGATCTGTAGGCATCAGAGGACTTAGGCGGCCGATGCGGAAGTTTTGACCAATAGGCTATTAATAACGGCTAATTGTACCATTATTGTTTTCAGAGAAGCCACTGGGTTGGCACCGTGCTACTAACGTCTTGCCAAGTGATAGAAAGACCGAGCAAGAAGGACGGATTTTGCTTCAAGCTATACCATCCGCTAGAGCAGAGCATCTGGGCACCGAGGGGACCCCACAACGAGACTATAGGTTCGATTCCAGACTACAACTGAATATCTCATTTTCTGTACCTACCTAGTAACATAAAATTTTAGAATAGAATAGAAAAGAATGAAATTTATTCATTGGATCAACATACAGGTAATACAAAACACGCTTAAAATATAAAACTTAAAAAATATGTCGGATCGAGCCGAGGATTGTTTAAGAATTGATGAAGGCAGGTGAAGATCCTTAGGGTCTGCTTCGATCACTAGGCGATCTTCAGACGTGTTAAGAACAATACTTCCGTTTACTGCATGTCACAACTACCAGCGTAACTAGGTAAACCTAACCTAACCTAACCTACCTAGACCGGCTCCTCCACCCCTTACACCGGTCCCAAACCAACCATCTAACCTAACCACCACAATAACAACTCGTTTAACCAACAGTACCACTTTAGGTAACCACTACTCTAAAACCTACAGTACGACAGACTATTCCTACTGAGAAGTGTCCTCGGCAACAACCGGACGAATAATGCCTCGCTACGCACAGCGTGTCTGATTTTATAGTCCAACGACGACAGTGGGGAGATGACGTAATGCTCAGTGAGCAAAGTATTGACAGCTAAAAGTCGGTACCGCCGACACGGCCATTCTGACCTGCGTACGTCCTCGTACGCTAAATGTCACAAAGCATGTGAGGACAAAACCATAACCACAAAATCACTATACCGCTCGTCTATCCTGACTAGCAGTTAACTGTCAATGAACATCTTTCTCATTCTAAACCTGGACATCAATGTCCCCTCAACCACTCAACACTAGTGGACCGGACGTCAGCGTCCCCTCAGTCAGTAAACCTCCGTAAACCAGAAACATTACAATAATTAACGTACAATGCTATTGGTTATGATTCTGACCATCACGGCTTTTTCTAGGGCTCTTTGGCTTGACTAATTCAACACTTAGGAAGTTGACACAACCAACCTAGGTTAAGAAATCACTTTCAACTGATCATCTAAAACATAGGCTAACACTGCGAGAAGAACCAAAACCTAATTATAAGAACTCATCTACTGACATGTCGCGACGCGAAAGTTAGTTGAACCGATTCTAAACTACAGTTCATATGATTAGAGCGCAATTGCTATTGCAACTCTTAATCAATCATGATCTAAACATTATTCAAAACGAATTTACCACTGGTTCGGAATGCCACAACCTAGCGAGAAGAACCAGCAAGAAACTCGGTGGCGTCTAACTGAGTAATTAATTTCTTGGCATCTAACTGAACTTAAAAACAAAAATTTTTTTTTGGTTGTTGTTAAGGATATGTGGTTAACTGTAACTGTGCGGTGTCTATGACAGTAAAACTCTTTTAACATCGTCGCGTCACGGCCATTCTGACGCGCGACCGTCCTCGGGAGCTAGCTGGTGACCGGTCCGTCCCCACCGTCCCTGATTCATGGATTGTCCGATATTGCTCGTGCGCGTTCGTGCTCGCCTTCGTAAATCAGCGCCGACATGGCCATTCTGACCACAGGTCGCCCTCGACCTGCCAAAGAAAAAAAAAAGAACACAGTACCGTTGTACGAAACAGATTACGCACGGAAGCCCTCATTCTCGTTGGACACCACTAATAGTGAAAGTAAGGAGGCCCCTGTCCTCAACTTACGTCACAAAACACAGAAGTAAGGAGGCCCCTGTCCTCAACTTACGTCACAAAACACAAAAGTAAGGAGGCCCCTGTCCTCAACTTACGTTACAAAACACAAAAGTAAGGAGGCCCCTGTCCTCAACTTACGTCACAAAACACAAAAGTAAGGAGGCCCCTGTCCTCAACTTACGACACAAAACACAAAAGTAAGGAGGCCCCTGTCCTCAACTTACAAAACACAGAAGTAAGGAGGCCCCTGTCCTCAACTTACGTCACACACACAAACGTCACAAAACACAGAAGTAAGGAGGCCCCTGTCCTCAACTTACGTCACACACACAAACGTCACAAAACACAGAAGTAAGGAGGCCCCTGTCCTCAACTTACAAAACACAGAAGTAAGGAGGCCCCTGTCCTCAACTTACAAAACACAGAAGTAAGGAGGCCCCTGTCCTCAACTTACGTCACACACACAAAGCGGCAATATTAAGATTTTGAAAAAGTGCAGATTACCTGTAGCTTTCACCTCCTGGACTTGAATCAGATGTCCTTGTCTTTGTCACCATTAACCACTCGTTTCCAGATATTCCAAGCTTTGGTAATTGATTCACGTATCTCCAAGAGTTTTGGCTCGACCTTGCAACAAGCCAGCTATTTTCTTCGATGTGGTTAGGTGGAGCTGAAGAGGCTCCACGGTTCATCCCACTTCTGATGTCGGATCGAGCCGAGGATTGTTTAAGAATTGATGAAGGCAGGTGAAGATCCTTAGGGTCTGCTTCGATCACTAGGCGATCTTCAGACGTGTTAAGAACAATACTTCCGTTTACTGCATGTCACAACTACCAGCGTAACTAGGTAAACCTAACCTAACCTAACCTACCTAGACCGGCTCCTCCACCCCTTACACCGGTCCCAAACCAACCATCTAACCTAACCACCACAATAACAACTCGTTTAACCAACAGTACCACTTTAGGTAACCACTACTCTAAAACCTACAGTACGACAGACTATTCCTACTGAGAAGTGTCCTCGGCAACAACCGGACGAATAATGCCTCGCTACGCACAGCGTGTCTGATTTTATAGTCCAACGACGACAGTGGGGAGATGACGTAATGCTCAGTGAGCAAAGTATTGACAGCTAAAAGTCGGTACCGCCGACAAATAAATAAAACTTAAAATATAAAATATAAAACTTAAAAACTAACTTAACTTAAACATAGTGTTGTGGTACTACTATATGTTGTGCCAACGAAAAGGCCCGATTTTGGTCAATTTTTGGCTGTTGCTTGTCAAGAATCAATTGAACAATATTTCCGACATTCTTGACAAATATTTTTGACAATCTTGACCAATATTTTCAATACTCTTGAACAATATATTCGACACTCGACAGTATTTTTTACCACCTTGACAAATATTATTTGGACACTCTTTGATCTACTCTTGACCAATATTTCTGACGAATAATATAGCTACACGCTAAAGTAGAGCATCTGGGCGTCAAGAGGATACCACAACGAATTTAGGTTCGATTTTCGACTGAACTTTTGTCCACTGGGTTGGCACCATGCTTTTAACTTCTTTCCAAGTGATAGAAAGACCGAGCAAGAAGGACGGATTTTGCTTCAAGCTATACCATCCGCTAGAACAGAGCATCTGGGCACCGAGGGGACCCCACAACGAGACTATAGGTTCGATTCCAGACTATAACTAAATATCTCATTTTCTGTAGTAGGATAAAATTTTGGGCAAAATTTTGGCAGTTGCTGGTCAATAATGAATTGTCTAATATTTTCGACCCTCTTGACCGATATTTCCAACGTTCTCGACTAATATTTTGACATTATTGAGCAATATTTTTGACATTCTTGACCAATACTTTTGACATTCTTGACCAATATAATCGACACTCTTGAACAATATCTTCGAAACTCTTGACCAATCTTTCTGGCATTATATTGACTTATTTTCTTCACTTTCTTGGCCAGTATTTTGTCAAAATAGTTGACTAATATTGGATTGATAACAGACTCATATTTTCGACGCTTTTTTAAGTAATGACAGATCAATATTTTTAACGAATTTTGAATAATATCTTGAAAGAATTTTTAGGCACATTTTGACCAACATTCCGGTTTACTGTGTCCAATATTCCGAACTCCATTTGATCAATATTTTCATGACTTATATACCAATATTTTGACGCTTTTTTCGCTTTAGATAATTTTCCAATTTTTTTTTCAGGAGCGGTAGTACAACCCCTGCCTACCGCGCATCTTATATTCCGAGCCCCATCTCAAACTGCTGGTCACTGTTGGCTCGACGGACTAGAACTGGCGTTAAGATGCAGCAATGCTATGCTCAGGTAAGTTTGGTTAATTTTCAAGTAAAAGGTAAGTTTCGTTTATTAACAGTCAGGTACCACTAGTCCCTTATCATACAAAAGTTTAACAGTACTCAAGTAATAGGTAATAATCGACAGGTAAGTTTATTTCCGTAGTACTACTGCCGCCTACCACATATCTTATATTCCGAGCTTCATCTCAAACTGCTGGTCACTGTTGGCTCGATGGACTAGAACTGGCGTTAAGATGCAGCAATGCTATGCTCAGGTAAGTTTGGTTAACTTTCAGGTAACAGATAAGTTTCCTTTAGAAAATATAGTTTATTCTCAGTGAACTCTAGGTTTTACTAGTTTTGTAAATTAGTTTTGTAAATTAGTCAGGTATAAGATGATTGCAGTTTTTAATCGACAGGTAAGTTCAGGATTTCGCGTCCATCGTAGACCCCGGAAACGGGTGAATAAATTTTCGTCCAGATGGCGCAGTCCGTCATTAACTTGCAGTGCTCTACATACCAGTGCTAGGTGTATCTTGTACGATGGTGCGAAACCATTCGTGTGCGAGTCCGACTCGCACTTGACTGATTTTTAGAGTTCCGTACCTCAAAAGGAAAAATGGAACCCTTATAGGATCACTTTGTTGTCTGTCTGTCTGTCGTGTCTCTCAAGAAAACTATAGGATACTTCCCGTTGACCTAGAATCATGAAATTTGGTAGGTAGGTAGGTAGGTAGGTCTTATAGCACAAGTACAGGAATAAATCTGAAAACCAGGAATTTTTGGTTACATCATTTATAAAAAATTAAAATGTGTTTTAATTTTCAAAATAAGATAACTATACCAAGTGGGGTATCATATGAAAGGGCTTTACCTGTACATCCTAAAACAGATTTTTATTTATTTTTATGTATAATAGTTTTTGATTTATCGTGCAAAATGTTGGAAAAAATACCAGAGTACAGAACCCTCAGTGCGCGAGTCTGACTCGCACTTGACCGGTTTTTTTATTTACCAGATGTTCCCGCTCGCGGCCCGAGGCGGCGGTGGAAGACGCTCCGGCCACGCAGACAAACATCTCGCACGAAGAGCTGGAGAAACACTTCAATGAGCACGGTAAGTCGTGTTAACCGCACTTACCTTTAGCCATACTTACCTTACAGTGGACTTCAGGTAAAAAGAGCTCTGAATGTTAGTCGCAGAGATGTGTTTGCGAATATGTATTACATACCTTTCGATAAGATTCAATATTCAGCAACGGTTATGTTTACTTAACTTTCCTTTAACGATATTTCCCTTTAGTGTTAATTATTACTCAAAGGACTAATTGTTCAATTGTCAAATAATTTTTACCTGTGGAATAAATTGATGTTTTGACAGATCTCATATACAAAAACTGTCAAAAAAGTTATTTTACGATTTTACGATTGAAAAATCAGCCCTAAGTTGATTTTATGTCATTAGGTAATTTACAGCCAAGAAGTCAAATAAGTATTAAGAATGAGATGCCTATGACATCGTGTTTATAACGTGAAGGGAAAAATAATGTATTACTTCGTTGTATTTACGTTAAGGTAACTTACCTCATAAATCGACGTCATGTCTATTTTTAAATAGACTAACTTAGCCTTAAGGTAAGTAATGTAGTCTTAGGCTGAGATCTATAGAGTGCACTTTAACTTTGCTCAGACTTAAGACACTGTTAAAACGAGATAGCGCTATACCACTGGCATAAATCTGTCCCGTTTTAACTGAAACTTAAGTCTAAGCAAATCCAAAGTGAGCTTTATAGATTTCAACCTTAGGGTAAGTATGTAATATGTTGAGGAAACATTACTTACCTTAAGGAAAAGTTATAGTACGCGACAGGTCGGGATGGCAATCGGGTTATGAGGCGAGGGGGGGGGGGGGGTGGGGGGGGGGTGCCCCGCACACTTACGTCAGCCGCGTTATCCCGCGGTAAGGCTGCTTTTCCACCAGAGATGTGCTATGCTACGTTGCTATGGATGCGTTTGATATCCACCAATCATATTCATTGGTGCACATAGCTTAGCACTGGTGGAAATGGATTCAACTAAGATTTGTTTTTTATATGGAAGGATGCGTGCTATGGATGCGTGCTATGGGCCGTCGACAGTGGTGCAAAGCAGTATACCTACAATGCGCATATTTCTCGCGCAGCTACTTTGCGGCGGCGCATCTTAATAGCGCATCTTCCTCGCACAGCTACATAGCTTAGTATTGGCTGAAACGGTCACATATTTTCGTATCGGTAAGGCACACTTAGGATCCCTTTCCACCAGAGATGTGCTATGCAGCTATGCTGAGAAGATGTGAATTGTACGCTACGAAAATATGTGACCGTTTCCACCAATACTAAGCTATGTAGCTGTGCGAGGAAGATGCGCTATGAAGATGCGCCGCCGCAAAGTAGCTGCGCGAGAAAGATCGCATACTGTAGGTATTCTGCTCTGCACCGCTGTCGACGGCCCATAGCAGGCATCCATAGCACGCATCCATAGCAGGCATCCATAGCACGCATCCATAGCACGCATCCATAGCACGCATCCATAGCATGCATCCTTTCATATAAAAACATATCTTAGTTGAATCCGTTTCCACCAGTGCTAAGCTATGTGCACCAATGAATATGATTGGTGGATATCAAACGCATCCATAGCAACATAGCATAGCACATCTCTGGTGGTAAAGCAGCCTAACCCGGTGCGGAATGGCGTGGCTGATGTGCCAGCGACCTCGATTGCCATCTCAACCTGTCGTATACTGTAGTTATCACAAATCGAACCTTTTATTTGTTTTTTATACTGATATAATAACTAATGAAATTTTCTCCTTTTTACACACATAACCTGCACTTAATAACGCTATGGTATTAAATTGCTTGAATTTCGAAACGTATTTTTGAATATTTTTCCGTGTTTCTGACGTATTTTGGCTCATAATTCTGCTAATTTACATGTAATTCGCTATAATATTTAAACTATTGCCATTTTTTAAAACGTTGAATTAATAAAAACACGTTTTTCATTCACATACATTACCTACCTATAATATTAACTACATATTGATATCACTTTTTTACTTTTAACTGTTTTTTTTAATGAAAAAATTACTTTTAAACTATTCCATGAAAATGTTTATTTATTTAATCTATCACATTATTTGATTACGACTGAATTGACTTTTTTTTTCTAATTTTACGGAAAACCCCCACATTGATTTTTCGATTGCATTTATTAACTACCTTTGGCGTGACGATTTTTTTTTAATTTTTCGAAAAAAAAAAGATTTTAAACCGTCCCATTCAACATGCGTTTCACCTTCACCTCTATTAAAAATCCAAGATTACTCACCGAAAGCGAAAGACGCTAATTTCGACGCTAAACTGGCGGTTTTCAAAATCGACAAATCCAAAAGTTTAACAACCAGCCCTTTCAAGATAGACTTGACCAAATGTTTTGAGCTACGAAAGCTGTCTTTGAGCGAAAAATTTCAGGAAAAATGTACATCGCCGACTAGTATTATTGAGGAAAATCTGACCAAAATTTTTGCAAAACGACGCAGCTCTACTCCTTCTGCCTCTAAACCTAGCTCTTCACCAAAAAAGATTAGTGAATTTCGAAAATCTGTCAAAACCGATTCAGAAAATGACGATGCTTTGAGTTCTCGGATGGCTGAGTGTGTCAGGGATTCAGAGGTGTTGTTTGGTTCACCGGAGAATATTTTGATTACTAAAACAGCGCCATCTATGGAGAGGTTTGGTGAACAGTCTATTGATTTGAGTTCCTCTACTGATGATTGTAGGTTAGTATATGTGTATTCTTATAGATATATTTAACACATTTTTACATAGTTACGACTAAGTATAGTATTATTGAGGAAAATCTATCAAATATGTTGCAAAACGACATAATTCTACCCCTTCTGCGTATAAACCTAGTTTGTCACCAAAAAAGATTAGTGAATTTCGAAAATCTGTCAAAACCGATTCAGAAAATGACGACGCTTTGAGTTCTCGGATGGCTGAGTGTGTCAGGGATTCAGAGGTGTTGTTTGGTTCACCGGAGAATATTTTGATTACTAAAACAGCGCCATCTATGGAGAGGTTTGGTGAACAGTCTATTGATTTGAGTTCCTCTACTGATGATTGTAGGTTAGTATATGTTTATTCTTATAGATATTCGGATATATTTAGTACTATATTTTTACATAGTAACAATTAAGTATAGTATTATTGAGGAAAATCTATAATAAGTGCGAAATTCCGCACCAATGAGTTAGGGTTGCCAATTGTTTTCTAAAAATTAGTTTTAGTATAAAAGTTTCAAAGTCAAAAAATGCGTGCGTAATTCCGAGAGCGAAAAATGTGTGCAAAAAAAATGAGAGGAATTTCGGACGCAGAAAATGGAAGGTGAGGAATTCCGCGCTAATGTGTTAGTCTTATCAATCGTTACCTTAAACTTAGAACTAGTATAAGAGTTTTAAGGTTTTTTTTCTTACTTAAAAAATTACTTGTAGGAACTCCACTCCATACAACTTGCGGAATTCCCCGCCATACAACATGCGGAATTCCCCGCCGTACAGTGCAAAGTACTCCCTCATAAACTACGACAGGTTGCCCTCTGCTAACTTTGAGGTCAACCAGACCGTGCGACGCGACGAAAGATACACCACACAAGACGTTTATATTGCTGGGAAGATCGTTCGTAGTGGTGAGACTTTGCACGACGCGACGATTTTGTCGCGCGCAGTCACAACAAGGGGTCTAGCTAGTAACAAATGTAGCGGAATTCCGCATGCGGAAACATACGCGATAATTTTGACGCGCGCAGTTGAGACGCAATTAACGCTAGGATCCTAAGATCTAATATCGCGGAATTTCGCGTGCGGAAAATTGAACGCGGAGTTCCGCGAGTGATCTACTAGGAAAAACGCGCTCGGAAAACCACGTGCGGAATTCCACACTGATGTGTCGTTTACCAGCGGCATGTAGCGGAATTCCGCGAATACAAAAAGGTCAAATTATATCGTATTGTAATGTTAGGAGAACACCTTGTCTGGGCAAACCAAACTTACGCGTGTTGTCCGCCCAGAGATTGTGTGATTTTTTTCACTCGCGGAATTCCACTAGATTTGTTTCTGGCCTAAACAAGCTGTGACTCCAGCAACACAGACAGCTTGTTTATCTTTATACATGTTAGTAATCCAATTTGTTGACTGTGCGCGAAAATTTCGTCATGTGCGAAGGCGTTAAAGCCCTGGTCACACAAACCGCGCGATGGCAGCTAACCAAAGCAAATAATTTTAGGCTTATATAGAGAGCGCCAGCGCGTGCCAGACCTTCGTTATTATATAAAAGCTGACAGTTTATCTGCGTAATGTCCCCAACACAGGGAGTAGCGATCAGTGACTATGAAGTTTGGATCATGGTGGTTTTGGGAGATAGCAGGTAATAAAGGTAAAAAAAATCTTATGACAAGGTATAAAGTCTAATTTTTTTTATATTTTATTCGGAATAGTATTAGAAATCACGTCATGCAGTGGCAGATACTTACTATCGTGGCTTATACTACGTCCTTATAGTTCAAAGTTTAAAACATCAATGCCCAAAAACGCCATAAATATCGCGTTACTCAACGCGTTAACTGAGTGGCCACACTTGAACGGTTAACGTCTAATGCCAATTGAATTGGGTTTAAATCTAACGCCAAACGGCATTGTGAATGGAATGGTACGTCGATCGTGGCTACATCTACGTTTAACGGGAAACGCCGTTGAACATCGCGTTGCTGGCCGGGACATTTATAGAACTGTGTTGTAGCGCCGCACTGCTGCAATCGCGCGTTATGTGTGACCAGTGCTTTAAAGTTACAAAATCTTGCTAACATAATCATTGCTAATATAAACAAGTAAACATAGACAAAAAATGTCGACTGCGTAGTTTGGCTAAGTATCGCAGATGCTAGACTTTCTAGGTGACTAAAGAAAAATTCGTAGAAAAAAAATTGTTTACTTTGACAATTTCTAGAAAAAAGAGTCGACGCATACCTACGGAGTGGAGTGATGCCGAGTCTTTTGATAGCAACTAATCAGCTGTGAAATATGGATGTAACTAGTATCATCATTATCATCATCTCAACCTGTCACCGGCCCACTACATTAGTGGGCCGGCGATACGCCCGTGCAAGAGTGAACTAGAGTGACTACTTCACTCTAATTCACTCTTGCACGGGCGGTTTTCACTCTTTCGGTTTGAACCTAAATCTGCATCTGTCAAATATCAGATACTTGAGCCCTAGGCGTGACGTGAAATCAAAGATTTAAAAATATTATAATAAGCATTTAAAACTCTTTGTGATTTTTTTTGCATGGGTCTAGTTGAAGACCTGGAGAGTGATATAAGCTACTTTTTATCCCGGAAAACCAATGAGTTTTTGAAAATCTGAATCGACACGGACGAAGTGGCTGGTGTCTGCTAGTTGCTAATAAATATATTGAGTGGTTATTAATAAGGGCGCTTCGCCTCAACTCTACTTCACTCTACCGGTGTGCGTTGCGCATTAGAGTTACATATTTATAAATGAAGTCTGCAAATATGAATTTTATTACCTATTTAACGTCTTGCTAAGTGCCGTCCTTATTTGTTTGCATAATCTCGAAGGTTATTTCTTGTTTGATGGCCATACTGTTATAGCTTATAAACAAACAGACACATACTTTATACTAGACTAGTCGATGCCCGCGACTTCGCCCGCGTGGATTTAGGTTTTTCGAAATCCCTTGGGAACTCTTAGATTTTCCGGGGTAAAAAGTAGCCTATGTGCTAATCCAGGATATTATCTATCTCCATTCCAAATTTCAGCCAAATCCGTCCAGTAGTTTTTGAGTGAAGGAGTAACAAACATACACACACACACAGACACACACACACACACACGTGGATATATGTTAAAATCCCGCGGGAACCATGGATTTTTACGGGATAAAAAGTAGCCCATGTGTTAATCCAAGGTATGATCTATCTCCGTTTCAAATGTTAGCCAAATCCGTTCAGTAGTTTTTGCGTGAAAGAGAAGAACACACACACGCACCTACACACAAACTGTCAGTTTTATTATCCCCCGACTCAAAAAGAAGGGTTTTATAAGTTTGACTTGTGTATCTGTGTATCTGTCTGTGGCATCGTAGCTCCTAAACTAATGAACCGATTTTAATTTAGTTTTTTTTTTTGTTTGAAAGGTGGCTTGGCTTGATCGAGAGTGTTCTTAGCTATAATCCAAGAAAATCAGTTCAGCCGTTTGAATGTTATCAGCTCTTTTCTAGTTACTGTAACCTTCACTTGTCGGGGGTGTTATAAATTTTTAATTTACACTTGTATATTTAGATATCAACCATGTTCTCATAAAGATACTTTTTACTAAACAATTAAGTAATTATTATGCTTAATACAACTTTTAATATATGAACGACTGAACGCCTGCCTTTATACCTTATCTCTAACAGCCGATTCTAACAACTCATTACTCAGTGAGTAACCGGTAACGCGCATGGCATAACGTCTGGTCGATACATCGATTTATTACATTCGATACGATATCGAATATCGATATCTGTTTGTTTACATACAAATGAAGTGTGAACCTACGCAACCTTAACAAACCTAACTTCTAAAAAAATGGTTTTAAACAGTTAAAAAGTTGTTACATTTTCTTTTTATTAAATAATAATTAATTTATCTAGAAAGGTGTAAATATTATGCAGTTTTTTTTAAAGTGTCTTAAAGTGTTATTGTAAAAAAAATGGTAAAAATATTTAAAAAAAAATTGTAATGTAAAGTTACTGGTGGGACTTCGTCTGTGTTAGTGTTAGCTGGCAGGCGTGCTCTGCCTTTTTGGAGTGTTTTTTTTTTTTTTAACTGGAAAGCGCTCTAAGGGGGTGCCGTGCGTGTGTCGGCGAGCGCCGGCACAGACGGGTTCCATACTTGTATAGTTTAACTAACTTGTCACAAATAACTACAAACTTGACATTGGCTAATCTTTGTAAAGCCAGACGAGAGAGAAAAAAAATATATCCATCATTGTCCTGTAAATATAAAAATAATAAAATGGCTTCCCTAACAACCTTGCAAAAGGTTACGTGAGTTCAAATAAAATATGTTTATTATTAACATAGTAGGTACAATTGGAGCTATTGTTGTTTGTTAGGTATAGGAAAAACTATGAAATAAACACATTTCCTGCTACAATCAGCTCCTAATTAGGGTTATCACTCACAGAAATGTACCGGGGTGTACCGAATCAATGGTATACCAAATCGACTGTACGAAATACTTCAATTAGGATGCCAATAAGCCTTGACAGTTGTCTGTCAGTCTATTTGACAGACAACAAAGTGACCCTATAAGGGTTCCGTTTTTTAGGGCTCCGTATCTCAAAAGGAAAAACGGAACACTTATAAGATCACTTTGTTGTCTGTCTGTCTGTCTGTTTGTCCGTCCATCCGTCCTGTCTGTCAAGAAAACTTATAGGGTACTTCCCGTTGACCTAGAATCATGAAATTTGGCAAGTAGGTAGGTCTTATAGCACAAGTAAAGGAATAAATCCGTAAATCATAATTAAAAAAAATTAAAATGTGTTTCAATTTTCAAAGTAAGATAAAGTGGGGTATCATTTAAAAGGGCTTTGCCTGAATTAACTATTATGCATAAAAATAAATAAAAATCTGTTTTAGAATGTGAATTCTAAAACAGTTTTTATTTATTTATTTATAGTTAATGATTTATCGAGCAAAATGTCGAAAAAAATACCCGAGTACGGAACCCTCGGTGCGCGAGTCCGACTCGCACCTGGCCGATTTTTTTGGTGATACGGAACCCCAAAAATTAAGGCAGTCTGTTCGTATTGACTCTACCATTCGGAAAGCAGATTCTCAGGTATTATTTGAAGTTAAATTCGTTTAGAAGGTTGAATGCACTCGATATTTATAAGTTTAGGCACTTATCAATGATAGTGAGCATATGCATATGTTTGTTTACGAAATACACTACGCATGCATTTGCCTACTTACTGGAAGGTGATTCACTTATTCAAACATGCAAAATTGATACTGTAGGTATGCCGATATGGCTAATGTGCTGAAATATGTTTCTAAGATTTAACAATTTAGGTTAAGGTGGAAGCGCCGGGCTGCCCACGAAATTCAAATTTATTCTTTACTAGCCGATGCCCGCGACTTCGCCCGCGTAGATTTAGGTTTTTCGAAATCCCGTGGGAACTCTTTGATTTTCCGGGATAAAAAGTAGCCTATGTGCTAATCCAGGATATTATCTATCTCCATTCCAAATTTCAGCCAAATCCGTCCAGTGGTTTTTGCGTGAAGGAGTAACAAACATACACACACACACACACACACACACACACACACACACATACAAACTTTCTCCTTTATAATATTAGTGTGACAACATGAAGCCCCGTCAGGGCGCTGCAAAGTAATTAAATATAAACAAAATGTCACGTATATAAAAATAACAAGTGAAAATTAAAAATTTATAACACCCCCGACGATCCAAAGTATTTGAGTTTTCCAAAACATCATTTTCAAATAAATAATTATGTATTTAGGCAACGTCCATCTTGACAGCTTGACATTTGTCTATTGACATAATATTATGAACCTAACGGTTATCTAACCTTCTTTTCTACAAGAAAACTAGAAAAGAGCTGATAACTCTTAAACGGCTGAACCAATTTTTTTAGATTATAGCTAAGAACACTCTCGATCAAGCCACCTTTCAAACAAAAAAAACTAAATTAAAATCGGTTCATTCGTTTAGGCGCTATGATGCCACAGACAGATACACAGATACACAGATACACACGTCAAACTTATAACACCCCTCTTATTGGGTCGGGGGTTAAAAACACGGCAGTATTGTTCTTTTGGAGTAAGCCTTGAGTTTTTGTTTTTGCATCACTTCTGAGATACGGCAAAATAGCATTTCACATTTCACCGCGTTTAATAGCCTCATGGGGTGACAGAAGGGCTGGCTCATTTTTTGCGCAGCGGATCAGCCTGGCTGTCCAGCGCGGAAATGCAGACAGTATTCTTGGCACCATTCCACGTGGGCATGATTTGTATAGTAATTAGATAAGACTAGCTTTAAGTTTTCTATACTAATATTATAAAGAGGAAACCTTTGTATTTTTGTATGTTTGTATTGAATAGGCTCAAAAACTACTGGACCGATTTCAAAATTTATTTTACCATTACTTAGAGGGATTCTTCCGAATCCGTATAGGCTATATTTTATCCCGGAAAATAGAAAAAATAAATGTCCACCCGTGCGAAGCCGGGGCGGGTCGCTAGTATTGTAATATTTTAATAAAAAAAAATATATGCTAAAGCGGAAAAAAAAAACAAAAAAATAGCATGCATGGCTTTGACACAAATCAGCATAAATAAAGCAAACATAAGTTAAGTCTATGAGGAACCTCTTATCTTATCTGGCCTACGTTTTATCTCCTGATGAGGTGAAAAGCGTTAAGGCTCTGTACACATTGCCGTGAAAAACGAAAAAGACGACGCGTTTTTGAAACGAACCATAGTTAGGTATTGAAAAAATCTAAAAAACACGAATGCTCTGCCATATGCATTTTTTTCCAAAAAAATTATAACCAGTGTCACTCGGGATTACCTGTTCCAGTCAGTCTTGAGTTTTAGTTGTAGGTTGTAGCCATCGATGTATATGGATGGGCCCTTCGAAGATAAAAAACGCGCTCAAAAAGTCAAGAGAAATTGCAAAAGTCTCTTGACTTTGTCAATGACGATGACGTAAGATTCAAGCTTATTTTTGCGGACGGAATTGTATGGGAAAGGCTAATCCATATACATCGATGGTTGTAGCATAATTTCTGAGATATGGCAAAACATGTTTTTGACACAAATCGGCATAAATGAAGCAAACATTAATTAAGTCTATGGGGAACCTCTTATCTTATCTGGCCTACATTTTCCCTCTGATTAGCGAGTTATCAATTTTTCCGCACCTCCTGATGAAGTTAAGTGTCAAGGCTCAGCACAAATTGCTGCGAAAACGAGAAATTATAATGAGTAATTCAATAAGTTTTTAAAAAACTCTGATCTTATTTTATAAGAAAATTAATATTTATAATATTTTAAGAAAGAAGCGTCATTGCGCTCCGATTTTGCGTCAATGTGTCTTGGGCCTTGGATAACAGACCTTGTAAAAGTATATTTGTAGAAAGAATTATTTGCTTTTGAATCACATTTTCGTCTAGCAGTTTTACTTTTTATGAATACACGTAACAAATATATCTCCATAATCAAAAAAAGCGTCACTGCGCACCGATTTTGCGTTGGTGTGTCTCGAGCCTTAAATAACAGACCTTGTAAAAGTATATTTGTAGAAAGAATTATTTGCTTTTGAATCACATTTTCGTCTAGTAGTTTTACTTTTTATGAATACACATAATAAATATCTCCATAATCCTATATATTTAATTTAGATTCTTATCATCTTAAAAAATAATTGTTTAATGATTAATATTAATATCAGTGAAATGAGTTATGAAAATACAGAACAATTTGTTTCTAGTGGTGTTGTGATAACGTTGTTGTGATAAACGAACATAATGCGGACTGTTTTACATACGTAATTTAAAATGTCAATAACTTTTGTTTTTTTTTCTCTTGTCTGGCTTTACAAAGATTAGCCAATGTCAAGTTTGTAGTTATTTGTAACAAGTTAGTTAAAATATACAAGTATGGACCCCGTCTGTGCCGTCGCTCGCCGACACACGCACGGCACCCCCTTAGAGCGCTTTCCAGTCAGTTTTAACACAAAAAACACTCCAAAAAGGCACAGCACGCCCGCCAGCTAACACCATCACAGACGAAGTCCAACTTATGTTAAAGTCAACGCTTTTTTTTTTAATGTTACAAAAACTGGCCGATTCAGACTCGCGCACTGAGGGTTCTGTACTCGGTTATTTTTTTCTACATTTTGCACGATAAATCAAAAACCATTATGCGTAAAAATAAATAAAAATCTGTTTTAGAATGTACAAGTAAAGCCCTTTCATATCATACCCCACTTGGTATAGTCATCTTACTTTGAAATTTGAAAATACTAATTATTTGTTCATGAACACATTTTTTTGTGGTGTAACCATAAATTCACGGTTTTCGGATTTTTTCCTTTACTTGTGCTATAACACCTATCTACCTGCCAAATTCCTTGATTCTAGGTCAAAGGGAAGTACCCTATAGGTTTTCTAGACAGGCACAACTGACAACGAAGTGATTTTTGTATGGTTCTTTTTTCTTTCGAAATGCGGAACCCTAAAACACGATGAATAAATAAAATTTTCTTTCTTTCTTTCTTTCTAAAAAGTATTAAAACTAAAACCTACTCATGAAAATAAAATATGCCAGTCCAAACACGACTACCCTGCCATATGCATTAGGAAGTTCCATTCCAAGGAATAACTTTTCATCAAATGAAAGATTGCTACTCATGGTAACTAAACAAATTACTATTTTAATTACTTATAAGCAAGAAGTAATTAGTAATTAGTTAGAAGTAACTCTATCATCAAATGATATCGGTGTTACTGATAAAATGATAAATGATATTAACAGATATTTTGCTAGATATAAAGCAGTACCATACAAAAAAAAAACCGGCCAAGTGCGATTCAGACTCGCGCACTGAGGGTTCCGTACTCGGGTATTTTTTCCAACATTTTGCACGATAAATTAAAAACTATTATGCATAAAAATAAATAAAAATCTGTTTTAGAATGTACAAGTAAAGCTCTTTCATATGATACCCCACTTGGTATAGTTATCTTACTTTGAAAATTGGAACACATTTTAATTTTTTAATGTTGTAACCACATATTAGTGGTTTTCAGATTTATTCCTGTACTTGTGCTATAAGACCTGGTGCCTACCTACACCTACCTGGACACCTACCGTGCTATAAGGTCAACGGGAAGTACCCTATAGGTTTCTTGACAGACACGATGGACAGACAGACAACAACGTGATGCTATAAGGGTTCCGTTTATCCTTTTGAGTTACGGAACCCTAATAATAAAGGAAAAAAAAACGTTTATTTCATTGACAACTCTTATATGTAATGGACAAAAGATACAAAAAAAAGTCCCTGGGATTTTGTCTCTACATTCGTCTAGTTTTTCTATGATCAGTTAAACAAATAAAAGAAAAAGACCAAATCAAAATGAATGAGTGAATGAATTTATAGAATAGAATAGAATAAAATTTATTCGTTGAAACTGACACATAAACATAGTATTACAAATAATGACGCTTATACAAAACAAAAAAAAAAAAATTAGAAAAGGACTAGGTATAAAGTGTTCACTTCAAACTTTTTACGTATGAATGAACTTGTTAAGTTTTAAACAACAGTTGAGAAATGCAAAAATGAACATCTTAATCCAATCATTTATTGAAAAAAAAAAATTGTAGAAAGTTTTTTGTTAAAAAAATAAAAAAGTGTGTGTAAAGTATTTTGGCTTGACAATAAATAATATTTAAAAAGAAAGCCAATCGAAATGCTATTAGACAAGATGGACCAGGAAGCTGATATGATCTCCAAAATGAAAGACAAGAGTAGGAGACGCTCCAGCATCTTCTCCCTTCTGAAACGCCAGAAGAAGCTTTCGAGACAATTTTCCGAACCGGGCACGTTTCCATTGAACAGGAAATATTCCGTCGACTCGGCCATACTGACACGTTTTAAGGAGTCTGACGTGGAATTGGCTAATGGGAACGCGGAGAGCGTTTCTGACTTGTCACACTGCAATGGAGGTTAGTTTTACCAGCACATATACTATCCTGTAATTCATTTTTATTTTTAACCCTCGACCCAAAAAGAGGGGTGTTACAAGTTTGACGTGTGTATCTGTGTATCTGTCTGTGGCATCGTAGCTCCTAAACTGATGAACTGATTATAGTTTTTTGTTGTTTGAAAGGTGGCTTGATCGAGAGTGTTCTTAGCTATAATCCAAGAAAATCGGTTCAGCCGTTTGAAAGTTATCAGCTCTTTTTCTAGTTACTGTAACCTTCACTTGTCGGGGGTGTTACAGGTAGTGTTATAACTTTTGTTATAGTCCACAAAACTAAGACCAAATATTAAGTACCTATACACAGTAACACACTATGTGCAAA
The DNA here is from genome assembly GCF_905333055.1 of Maniola jurtina. Lineage (NCBI taxonomy): Eukaryota > Metazoa > Arthropoda > Insecta > Lepidoptera > Nymphalidae > Maniola > Maniola jurtina. Next base: position 4,092,196 of record NC_060056.1, read on the forward strand.
TATTTTTCACGAATTTGACTGTTTACTCTAACCTCATAAGGGGTTTAGAATACCTACGTTAATGTTACATACTTGTACATATTTACCGTTGCTATCTCTATGTATTGAGGTGCCTTTTAGCGTATCTTTACTGTACTTAATTGTTTATACGTCATATTAGGGTGACCAGAGTGTTTGTAAAATGTAGGACTTTCTAAAAAAAAGGTTTTGTGTACTTACTAGGTGATGTTCGCGCCTTCGTTCGCGTGGATTGTGGATATAGGTTTTTTTAAATCCCGCGGGAACTCATTAATTTTCTGGCATAAAAATTATTGATTATATTGTGTTGTCGCTAAAAATGACTTACGCGACGACGTAAGCGACCATTTATTTATTTCATTTTATTTTTATATTTTATGGACACACATAGTATCAAAAATAAACAATAGGTAACACAAATACAAAGCACACACAGCACAACAGTCTCCAACGAAAAGTTCACACACATTAAAACATACAATAGCCGGGTATAAAGGTACGTAGGAAAAGAACAGAAAAAAGGTAAATCACATAAATATTAAAACAAAAACAAAAACGAAACAAAACTGATAAGTGAAGCTAGTCATATTTTAACCCCCGACCGAAAAAGAGGGGTGTTATAAGTTTGACGTGTGTCTAAGTATCTGTGTATCTGTGTATTTGTCTGTGGCATCGTAGCGCCTAAACGAATGAACCGATTTTAATTTACTTTTTTTGTTTGAAAGGTGGCTTGATCGAGAGTGTTCTTAGCTATAATCCAAAAAAATTGGTTCAGCCGTTTAAAAGTTAACAGCTCTTTTCTAGTTTTCTTGTAGAAAAGAAGGTTAGATAACCGTTAGGTTCATAATATTCAAGTGTCAATTGACAATGTCAAGCTGTCAACATGGACGTTGCCGAGATATACATAATTATTTATTTGAAAATGATGTTTTGGAAAACTCAGATACTTTGGATCGTAGGCGCGGAATAGTCAAAGATAATCGGTTCAGCCGTTTGAAAGTTATCAGCTCTTTTCTAGTTACTGTAACTTTCACTGGTGTTGAAATTTTTTAATTTACACTTGTGGATATAATGTCCCTGACTGCAGATTTATATTTATGAGGAGAGAGATGAAAAATATCGTAATTAATTTAATCGTAAGTAATTTGCAGCTATAAAGTAGGTACCTACTTTTTAATAAAAATTATTATTGAGACAGTCCTCATGTACTTACTAGGTGATGCTCGCGACGCCGATATCCACGCGGACGACGCGCTGTCCGCGTGTCTAGGATTATAGGAATATAGGATATGTCTTAGGAATATAGGATTTTTTTGTAAATCCCGCGGGAACTCATTAATTTTCCCGAACAAAAAGTAGGCTACGTGTTGTGAAAATGTTGAAACCACCAAAAATTACTTTCGTGCTGTTAGAACTTAACTACGATCTGCAACTATTCAATTCAATTCAAATTCAAAATGTTTTTATTCAATTAAACTTTTACAAGTGCTTTTGAATCGTCAAAAAAAATCTACCACTGGTTCGGAATGCCGTTCCCACCGAGAAGAACCAGTAAGAAACTCGGCGGTTGCTCTTTTCAAGTACATATTCAATATATATAAAGTTATTCTAATAGGAACTATTATTAAGACAGTCCTACCATCAGGAGAAGTGATATGGGCACCCTACTAATATTATTGAGTGTGTATTACTAAGTACTACTGTTGACATATTCTTAAGCAGAGATTTACGATAATTATTTATTAATAGATTATAAATAAATCATTATGTATTAATAATGTAATAGACATTGTGTTAATATTCCCTTTTATGTCTAGTACTTATATGCCGCTACTTGAAATGTAATAAATGTATGTTTACGTATTTGTATGTAATCGAGTATTGATTTTGATACTATATAAGGTTGATTTACCACTAGAAAATATTATGGTATCTTAGCTGAAGAGCTGGTGGGAAATTTTGGGAGGGTGCTTGAGAAAAGCGGAAAGTTTGTAAGTTTGTATGATAGTTCTTATTGCTTGAGCAAACTAGACATATCCCAATAAATTTGTGTTTTTTTGTTGAAATATGCCAGATATCACGAATCAAAAACTGCTGTGACAGATAGACTTGTGATTCCACAATGCCATTACTTAGTTGTGATACTAGTTTTTGGCAAAACTTGTAAAAACTTGTCAATAGCATTTTTGAAATATGTTTTTGGTGTTTAAATAAAAACTGTTTAAATAAATGTTAAATACAAGTTTTACGCCTACAATGTTTCAAGAGATGTAGAGGTACGGGCACAATTTATTACAAACTCAGCTGTTTCAAGCACCTTTTAAAAATTACCCACACACTTTCTGACTATTTTCAACAGGACATGATATTTAATCTATAATAATAATCGATGACTTTATAAGGATTGACACGGACCTTTATAAAGGTTGCCGATAGTGGAACGGGCACCATTTATTACTAACTAGCTGATGCCCGCCACTTCGTCCGCGTGGATTTACGTTTTTTAAAATCCCGCGGGAACTCTTTGATTTTCCGGGATAAAAAGTAGCCTATGTGTTAATACAGGGTATAATCTATCTCCATTCCAAATTTCACCCAAATCCGTCCAGTAGTTTTTGCGTGATTGAATAACAAACATCCAAACATCCACATTTTCATATTTATAATATTATTAGGATTAGGATTAATTAGGATTTTCTGATGTTTCAAGCACCTCTTGAAATTACCCACGGACTTCCTGACTATTGTCAATAAGTGATATTTGTTCAATAATAATCATCAATGGTTTTATAAGGAGTGACACGGATCTCTATAAAGGTATCCGGTTGTCTATTTATAACCATGTGAACATACCGTGTGAACTATGAGTTCATACCCTTCAATGTTTCTTACATTCCGATGATACAGTACTACCACTTTTGTAAGTTACGTCAATGTACCTGCGCAGAAGTCATAGTTTTGAATATCTCCGCCACTTCGCCCGCGTAGATTTAGGTTTTTCGAAAACCCGTGGGAACTCTTTGATTTTCCGGGATAAAAAGTAGCCTATGTGCTAATTCAGGGTATTGTCTATCTCCATTCTAAATTTCAGCCAAATCCGTCTAGTAGTTTTTGCGTGAAGGAGTAACAAACATACACACACACACACATACCTACACACAAAATTTCGCCTTTATAATATTAGTGTGAAGTGTGATTAGGTGCTCGGTTATTTAACAGTTGCAGTATTTTTGTGCTAGTCTTTATAGGTGATGCCAAACTTTAAAGACTCGGTCAAACCCGATCTAGAGGCGTTGCGGAACTGTATGTAGGTCATACGGCCGCTGCCGCTACACGTTTGTATTTGACCAAGGCTCAATATTAAGTTAGACTGGTGTCTTTTAAGATGTACACAAATCAGCTCTAAACTAACCGACATCTCTTATAGTGCTTGCTATCTTTTTAACCCCCGACCCAAAAAGAGGGATGTTATAAGTTTGACGTGTGTATCTGTGTATCTGTCTATGGCATCGTAGCGCCTAAACGAATGAACCGATTTTAATTTAGTTTTTTTTTGTTTGAAAGGTGGCTTGATCGATAGTGTTCTTAGCTATCATCCAAGAAAATCGGTTCAGCCGTTTGAAAGTTATCAGCTCTTTTCTAGTTACTGTAACCTTCACTTGTCGGGGGTGTTATAAATTTTTAATTTACACTTGTTCATAGAGGTCCTTGCCAAAAAGGATAGCATTACTTTAAATGTGTGTTTACATTGAAACGTAGCGGAGACGTATGCTTTTGACCAGTCAAATTATTTAGAGATGGTCTGATAAAATCATCGCACGATCTCAAAATAATCTAATTGGTCTATTGAACACGTCTCCGCTCCGATCCGCTTCAGTGGAAACGTACCTTTTGACCTAACAATTAGTTTATTGATTTGTGTTCAACCAAATATACTAATATAGTAAAATATTTTCTTCTTTTCTTTATGTACTAAAAATGTAGAGAGATTTGTTTTGGTTTGCTCAAATCAGTGCTAAGAATCGCAAGACGTAGTTATCATTATAAAATTAAGTAGATCGCTACATACCCTATAGAGTAAGCCCTGTAGCAACGCTAATAGCACTTGTCCCACCCCTTCTCCCATAGAGTTAGCGGGCGCGGCGTCAGACACGGACAGCGAAGGCTCCAGGCCGGGCATGCCAGACAGCCAGATCACGGACCCTGGCACTAGGAAGAGGGATATCCTTGCCAGGATAGCCAGCTTCTATGCTGAAGATCCAGACACTGAGATTGGCGTGGTGAGTGTTTCTTACAGAGTACTGTGTATCTGTGCGTGTGTGTGTGTGTGTGTGTGAGAGAGAGAGAGAGAGTGAATAGTAGGCTTGGTATGCCAGACTGTCAGAGCAGTCCGTGCTCTGACAGTCTGGCAGTAAGAAGAGCGACATGCTTGCTTGCCAGGGTAGCCAGTGTCTGCGTACGCGGGCGAGTGCGTGCGCGTGTTAGTGTGCCTGCGTGTGTGCGCGTGCGTGCGTGCGTTTATGTGTGTGTGCGTATATACGTGCGTTTAAGGATTTTAAGGACGTAAATACACATGGAAATCCACTCGGCGTCTGTGATGTGTGATACTGTAACGTGTGGTATTGTATACGAAAATTAAAAAATAAATAACTTCAATTTACCTCTCATGTTTCTGTACGCTAGTCGAGTTCATTTTACATTGTAAAACTGTTCCTAAACCAGTCCAAGATTAAATAACTATTTCTATGGTACTCGAGGTTTTAATTTCATTAATATCGTTTCCATAGAATTCCCTGGCTGTACGGAGCTGATTCTCCTAACATGTCTAGGTCCAAACAACGCACCTAGTGTTTATATAAGACCTAGGACCTGGATATGTTACAATACCGTGGTATATTATAGAGTGAAATGCTATTTCAGGCTGGGGAGCTCGTGGAAGAGGTGGCGGAAGAGAACAAGTCCCTGCTATGGTTCCTGCTGAAGCAGGTCCGGCCCGGCATGGACCTGTCCAAGGTGGTGCTGCCCACCTTCATCCTGGAGCCGCGCTCCTTCCTCGACAAGCTGTCTGACAACTACTACCACGCGGACTTGCTGGCGCAGTAAGCAACGCTAACCACTTCTTGTTTTTCTCTCGGGGCTGGTTTCCGCACTTAAACGTTTCCGTCTGTTGTACGTTTTATCACCACTATATGATTTTACAAATCTAACAGTCCTCAAAAGGAGTACAATAGTACCTACTTCGAATCAAAATTATTTATGAGTTTTTTCGAGTTTTAACATTTTTAAGGTTCCGTAGGTATGTATGCATTAACATGCAAAAAAAGCTAACCACTAAGCGAGCAGTTTACACCAACACTACGCAACACCACAAAAACCTCCCAAAACACGCTATTAGATTTCGTTTTCAGCGGGTCATAACAAATTAAGCTTTTGGTTCCTTGTATATCATGGTCTTCCGCAAAGTAACTCCTGCTTCTAAACATTTAAATGGTTTTATTTCCAGGGCCCAAGCAGCGGAAGACCCCTACCAAAGATTCAAAGGGGTCCTAAAATGGTACCTGTCAGGCTTGTACAGGAAGCCGAAGGGGCTGAAGAAGCCCTACAACCCAGTGCTGGGCGAGACCTTCCGCTGCTGCTGGAGACACACTGACAACGAGACGTATACATACTATATAGCCGAGCAGGTACCTACTAAACAATTCGTAATCAAAAAAAACTAGACTACCCTATCAAAACTTAACTAAAAAGTAAAAAAAACTCATTTGAAAAACGCGCCATACAGCCGCGTACAGTACAACCAAATTAATAATGCGCATAGAAATCTTCGTCACTGTTCGGCAACGGTCGTATGATACACATGATATTGACTCCTATTTGTTTATAACAAGGTGCAAAATGCAAGTGCATTGTTTAGGGCTCTTACGATTCAATGATTCGGGTGTTTCTGGGAATACGACGAATTTTGCACCTTGTTATAAACAAATAGGAGTCAATATCATGTGTATCATACGACCGTTGCCGAACAGTGACGAAGATTTCTATGCGCATTATTAATTTGGTTGTACTGTATTGAATTTACAAACAAGATAAAATAATAATGAATGAATATACTTTTATTGTACACCACAAAATTAGTACAGAAAAACACATACAAAGCTCAACAAAATATAGGTACAATTTGGCGGCCTTATCGCTACCTAGCGATCTCTTCCAGGCAACCAAAATGGTCCAAAGGATATAGCTATAGATATTAGAGGTAGGTGGTATAATATATGTACAACAACTAGAGGACGCCCGCGACTTCGTCCGCGTGGATTTAGGTTTTTAAAGATCCCGTGGGAACTGTTTGATTTTCCGGGATAAAAAGTTGCCTATGTCAATTACAGGGACGCAAGTTACCTCGGTACCAAATTTCATACAATACAATATCTCCGAGATATCTGAACCGATTTGCGTGATTATTTTTAATCGATAGAGGAACTTTCGACATTGTCCCATAAAAAATTTGGATTCCAACTCCTCAATCCTGATGCTGCAGGGAATCTGACCAATCCACGCGGGCGAATCTCACACTCTTTATATAATAGTGTGGATGTAGATAGATTCATGGTTGTAACGGTTCTTGTTTATTGCAGGTATCTCATCACCCGCCCGTTTCTGCATTTTACATTTCAAACAGAAAAGATGGATTCGTGATAGAGGGTAGTCTGCTGGCGAGATCCAAGTTTTATGGTGAGAATTAACTCCTTATTAGGGTTCCGTAACCGAATGTGCCTACGGAACCCTATTACTTAGCCTCCGCTTTCCTTTCGTTCGTCTGTCCGTCTGTCTGTCTCGTGAACCTTAAATAGGTTGACGCTGTCCATCCGCCCGTCCGGCCATCCGTCCATCCGTCTGTCCGTCCGTCTGTCAGCGGGCTGTATCTTGTGAACCGTTATAGGTAGAGATTTGAAATTTTCACAGAATGTGTATTTCCATTGCCGCTATAACAACAAATAATATGAATTTCCAAATGGCCGCTATGTACCTTAAAAAGTACATACATAATATTTTACGATGATAATATTGAACCAATCGTCTGCGAGTCCGACTCACACTTGGCCGATTTTTTTGTGATAGATTTTACATTTGGAGAACTCTCAGGTATGCAACCGGTTATACATATAGATTAACTTTTTTTTCAGGTAATTCCACGTCCGCCATCTTGGAGGGTTGCGCGCGCATACACTTACTAAATTGGGGTGAAACCTACATAACTACAGCACCTTACGCCCACTGTAAGGGAATTGTCATAGGCACGCTTAGTATGGAGCTGGGAGGCAAGGTTAGTTCACTATGAACCATACGTGTCTCATGAAACATTATGTTGTGAACCACATGTGGCTCACAAAACTATTGCAGTGAACCACAAGTGAGGCACAATATTGTTTCGAAACATATGTGGCTCACAAAACCATTGCTGTGAACCATATGTGACTCACAGTATTGTTGTGAACCACATGTGGCTCACAAAACATTGTTGTGAACCATATGTGGCTCACAAACGTCAATGCTCATGGTTATTAATGTTGTTACATTGTTCAAAGGTACACGTAATCTGTCAAGAGACGGGCTATCAAGCGGACGTTGAATTCAAATTGAGGGTAAGTGATTTTTTCAGAAATCATTAGGCACTTTAATAAAATAATTTGTATAATACAATAATTTTAGGAAGCGTCTAGAAAACCACAAATGGTTGTTTGATATAAACAATTAGACTATAAACAATAAACTGTTTGATATAAACAGGTGATTTTTCAGAATACCTTAAGTTAGTAAAATATGTAATAATTTTCGTCTCCAGTCGTTTCTCGGGGGCGCGGACCAAACGAATGCTATTTCGGGACGAATCAAGAAAGGGAAGGACACAATAGCTTCGGTAGAAGGTTACTGGGACGGCAGAATTGATATTAAGGACAAACGGACAGGGGTAAGTTATTATACATTACATACATATAAAGAGATTTGTCCTGACTGACTGACTAACTGAGCGACGCACACACTACACTGATGGGGTTAGAAACTTGTAGGAGGAATTCTATATTGTAAAAACTCACTAAGAAAATAATTTTGGCAATATCCCCCCTAAGGGTGTTAAGTAGGGGACAAAAGTCTGTCATTTTTAAGCCCAAGTACCCATGAATACCTACTGGTACTTGGTCTCTCTCTCTTCTCTCCTCTCCTCTCTCTCTTTCCCTTTCTCTCTCCTCTCTTCTCTTATCACTCTTGGAGATTTCTAAACGAATCAAGAGAGGGAAAGACACGAAAGCTTCACTTGTAGGTTACTGGGACGGCAGAATCGATATTAAGGACAAGCGGACAGGGGTAAGTTATATACATTTAAAGGAATTTGTCCTGACTGACTGACTAACTGAGCAACACACAAACTACACTGATGTGGTTAGAAACTTGTAGGATGTTCCTTCTATATTGTAGGAGAAAATTTCAATAAACTATTTTTTGAAATTCCACCCCTAAAGTAAAGTAAAGTAAAGACCTGGGCCTGAAGTATAGAAAATGAAAATAGTTTCAGTTAAATGTCCTGGGATTTTGAGTTTCCACTTTTTACGAGTTAGGCCCGGGTTCTTTTAAAATAAACAGTTTTTAAAGTTAGTTTTAAAGTAGTAAGTTTTTAAAGTTTTTAAACAATATAAACGACAAGTGTATATTAAAAATTTATAACACTCCCGACAAGTGAACGTTACGGTAACTAGAAAAGAGCTGATAATAATTTTCAAACGGCTGAACAGATTTTCTTGGATTGTAGCTAAGAACATACGATCAAGCCATGTTTTAAACAAAGAAAACTAAATTAAAATCGGTTCATTAGTTTAGGAGCTACGATGCCACAGACAGATACACAGATACACACGTCAAACTTATAACACCCTTCTTTTTGGGTCGGGAGTTAAAAATTGATTGTTTACAGGAAGAAACCAACCTGCTAGATGTAGCGATATTAAAGGAGCATCGTCTGCCGAGGTATCTAGTGAAGCTAGACAAGCAGCAAGAGTGGGAGTCGCAGAGGCTTTGGATCAAAGTTTCCGAAGCTATACATAATGAAGATCAGGTAATACTAGACGTTAAGAGTTCTCTCCATGCAGGGAAGCACTTATCTCTATAAGAAATCTCTACCAATGACCCTTGGCAGTGCGAGAGGTTGTGGGAGTACAATAGGTACACGGAGACGGAGATAGAAAGTATTCATGAAAAAAGTTTAATAGATTTTGTTATATTATATTATAATATACGTACAAGTATCTTATCGGACTTCGTCTGTGTTGGCGTTTGCTGGCGCGCGTACGGTGCCTTTTTGGAGTGTTTTTTTTTATTAAAAGTGGCCGCTCTAGGGGGGCGCCGCGCGTATGCTGGCGAGCGCCGGCACAGACGAAGTCCATACTTATATAGTTTCCCTAACTTGTAAATAACTACAAACTTGACATTGGCTAATCTTTGTAAAGCCAGATGAGAGAGAGAAAAAAAAAAGTATGATCTCTTTCTTTACAGATAGTAGCGACAGAACAAAAAACGATAATAGAAGAAGCCCAGCGCGCCCGGGCAAGGAACCTAGTATCCCCCTGGATGCCTCGACTGTTCCACCGAGGCAATGGCACCTTGCCGCCTGAAGGTAAAAACCGGCCAAGTGCGAGTCAGACTCGCGCACTGGGGGTTCCGTACTCGGGTATTTTTCCATTTTGCACCATAAATCAAAAACCGTTATGCATAAAAATAAATAAAAATCTGTTTTAGAATGTACAGGTAAAAGCCATTTCATATGATACCCCACTTGATATAATTAATAATAATAATAATAATAATAATATAGCCTTTATTTACTGAAACATTTTTGCAATCATTACATTTTATGTTAATAAGTACTAGATTTAAAATGTAGTATATAAACAAGACTTATCCTATTAATAATACTAATTTACATTTATATTTTTTTTTTATACATCACTAGTTTTTTTTTTTTTAAATTACTAATTTTCTTATTATATATTTACATTTTTGAATGAGTACACATTATTACTATTTCATATTACTACTTGTTTTCATATTTTAATAGGTAAGTTTCTTTTTCTCCTTTCACATTTCGTTTCAGTACGCCCATTTTGGACGAAGGCCTCCTCCAGTCGTTTCCATATTTCTCTGTCTTTGGTTGCGTAATTTTTACTAACTTTTCTTACATTCATACTCAATATTTAGAAATAATTATACTAATGTTATGAAATAATAGGAATAGGAAATTTTTAGTATATACTCTTTGTTGTGTTTCTTTTTATGATCAACTTATTTTTTTTTGTTATGTAGGTATTTTATTATATTTCATACTTGTATTATCCAATCTAAAAACTCTTATGACTGGAGGGTACTGGTCTAGCTCTCCCACGGTGACCAGCCGGGTTGGGAGACTGTTTTTCTTAAAAGTTTTTCTTCTTATTGCTTGTTATGTAAATTGTGCTGAGTGGGCAGCAGGGTTTATACTGGATGGAGGGGCTATGGTAATCACTATTCATCGCATTCCTCATCGAGTGTGACTGCAGTAAATATTTTTGGTGCTGGTGGTTTTTGTAGAAAACTATTCATGGAGCTTTGCCCCTTATTCTGGATATTCCTCTTATGTTTATTTTTCTTTGCCATGTGATAATTTGATGAAGGTTGATTTACTTGAGCATAAGGATTGCTCAATTGACTCGGAGGGGTAGACTCTAATTCTCTCTTCCTAGAACTTTGACTATTTGTACTTTCAGCATTCTTTCGAGTTTTATTTGGTTCATGTATTATTAGCCTATCCTGGCGTAGATATGCGACCTTTCCTTCATTTCGTGCTTGTTGCAATTGGTCTTGAAGCTGTTTTCTTTTTTCCAATATTTGTTTAGGGTAGTCTTCCTTCAAATAAATTGTTTTGTTTTTAAGGTGCTGTTTATTTTTGAGAATAGAAATCTTTTTGCCATAAGTTGTAAAAGTGGCTACTATAGGTCTTATTTTATTTTCTGCTTTTTTCCCCATCCTTCTTGTTATTTCAATTTCGTTACTGTTGCAATCCACCTTTATTTCTGTTTTTACTATATTTATTATTTTGTTTTCTAATTCTTTATAAGATATTTCCCCTTCTTCAACTCCAAAAAATATTATATTCCTGCATTTCATCTGTTTTTCTATTGCAAGAATCCTCTCATTTTGCTCGTTATTGTTCTTCTTTATTATTTCAATCTGCGCTTGAATGTCTTCGAATTTTGTATCTATATTTTCGTTAATACTTTTTGTGATTCGCTCTTCCACTATTCTGAGTGACTCCTCCGAATCTTTTCTGATGTCGCATCTAAGCTCTTACTCTCTAACTTGATATAATTATCTTACTTTGAAAATTGAAACATATTTTAATTTTTTTTTAATGATGTGACCACAAATTCTTGGTTTTCAGATTTATTCCTGTACTTGTGCTATAAGACCTACCTACCTGCCAAATTTCATGATTCTAGGTCAACGGGAAGTACCCTATAGGTTTCTTAACAGACACGACGGACGGACGGACAGACAGACAGACAGCAAAGTGATTCTATAAGGGTTCCGTTTTTCCTTTGGAGGTACGGGACCCTAAAAACCGGCGAAGTGCTAGTCGATCCTCGTTTTTTTATGGTGCCGTACATAATTATGAACATCATGGTTTGGATGTATGAAATATTTCTTTTCTGGGCTAGAACATCGCATTAAACCATAAAGAAAAACCCAAAAAATGTTTGTTTGTTATGGTGACGTCTTAGAAACTATTTTATAAATCGTTATTTTCAGTATTTGTTGTTTAAATACAGTAAATGGTACATAATATATTGAAATTTCATATTCCTAACTAGTTTAGTTTTTGAGAAAGCCCTTGTCAAAAAATGGTCAAAAACTGACAACTTTAATGGCCCTCATCATTTTTTTAAGATGAAACAATTTAATAAGCTTGTAGTTCCTTGTGTCATTTTCTTTGATGTTTCAGGCATCACTGATCAAGGATGGAAATACAATCACACCAATACAAGGTGAGGTCATTTTAAAGTTTTTATTTATTTATTAAAAAAACCGGTCAAGTGCGAGTTCCAACTCGCATATGAAGGGTTCCTTACCATCATTCAAGATACTTTAACATTTTTATGTGCATCACTGCAAGTTAATGAAATAATTGAACAAATTCACTGTTTTCGGATTTATTCCTTTACTTGTGCTATAACACCTACCTACCTACCTTTCTTGATTCTATGTCAACGGGAAGTACCCTACAGGTTTTCTTGACAGACACGACAGACAGACAGACAACGAAGTGATCCTGTAAGGGATTCTTTTTTCCTTTTGACGTACGGAACCCTAAAAAAACAGTGAAATTCAGATTTTCCACTTAGCAATACCACATACTAGGGGACAGCGTGACACTTCACAAGATGGCGGCGTTAGTTCCGATTTTGGCCACGCGCCAGAAGATCCTTGTCGCACTGTTATTTGATATTATTTTGTTAAAGCCCCTGGCAACCGGAAGAGGTGATAGAGTACGAGGAAGACTTTGTGATAACGTCGGTACGTAACGTACCGGTACGCAGTTCAGGCGAGGCGCGGATCAGGGAGTTGGCGCAGAGAAGCGACTCGGACAGCCATGACGAACTAGCCAGGCGATCCAAGACCTCCACGTAAGCATGTCTTATCATCATCACCAACCGATAGGCGTCCACTGCTGAACTTAGGTCTAGCTAAAACGTCCTGTGTTTATAAGTAGGTAAATTCTAATAGGTATAACATACACAATGCTGGAACCAGATCGCTTGCAAAAGCGAAGACCGGTGATAGTACTGATGATTACTGATAAGATACTAAAAAAAAACTACGAAAAAAAATACTGGTTCACAATATATTGCAAATAAAACATCTGACTGACGCTAGAGGTCAACGGACGTAAATAGGTCACTCGAAGTCACCGCCGCAATGGGCTTTGACCCGAGTTTTGCACGCTATACTCCACTAAATCATTAAAACTACAAGATACTGCATATGATTATTGGCATTGGATTGTGTTAAGGTTGTATAATAATAACGCTAAGTTTTTGCTAGACTTCTGGTTATAATGGTTCCTGTATTCATAAATCATACCTATATTTTGTTATGGAATAGGTAGGCTCCCCGTGCAAAGCCAGAGTGGGTCAACTAGTGATGGATAATTGTCTTTTGTTGTGAAATAAAATGTTTCATCATCATCATCATCATCATCATCATCATCAGCCTGTGGACGACCCGGTCCTCAGCCTTCCTCATTCAGCCACTTCCCGCCAGCCGCTTTATATCGTCGGTCCATCGTGCTGGAGGGCGTCCCACACTACGCTTGCTTAATCGCGGTCTCCACTCGAAGACTTTCCGGCTCCAACGGCCATCGCCTCTACGACAGGCATGGCCTGCCCACTGCCACTTCAGCTTGCTAATAGTTTGGGCTATGTCAGTGACCTTGGTTCTCCTGCGGATCTCCTCATTTCGGAACTTATCCCTCAGGGAAACTCTTAACATAGCCCCTGTCCATAGCTCGCTGAGCAACTTTGAATTTGTGAACAAGGCTATTTGTAAGTGTCCACGTTTCAGCACCGTAGGTGAGAACGGGAAGGACACACTGGTTGAAGACTTTTGTTTCCAGGCATTGAGGAATTGATGATGAGAATAAAATGTTTAATTGAATAAATATTATTTCCCAGGCGAACTCTGAAACAGACGCTGTTCTCGATCGACGCGTCGCTGCGCGAGCAGACGCTGGCGATAGAACGCCTAACCAAAACCGTCGACAGCCTGAGCGAAGGTACATTTATTTTATACTAGCCGACGCCCGCGACTTCGTCCGCGTGGATTTAGGTTTTTCGAAATCCCGTGGGAACTCTTTGATTTTCCGGGATAAAAAGTAGCCTATGTGCTAATCCAGGGTATAATCTATTTCCATTCCAAATTTCAGCCAAATCCATCGAATAGTTTTTGCATGAAGGAGTAACAAACATACACAGACTCAAAAACTTTCGCCTGTATAATATTAGTGTGAAGTGTGATTGATTTCGAATGGTTTAAAAAAAATCGAATTGAATTTCGAATGTTTTTGAAAACATGTTTGTGATTGGTTAGCGACTCAAAATGGTTATGCCCAATGAGATTTTGCTCTCTTATCATTTGTAGGGAATTACGTTACTATACTAACTTCTCATTCTGAGACAAATTCTGTGCTCAGTAATGACCCGGCAAGACATTAATGATGTTTTTTTTTTGCTAGGTCAAAGGGCAGCGGCCTACAGGCCCCAGAACGTGGGCAGGGTGCCCACATCGTCCCACTCGTGGGACCTGTTCGGCGGTTTCGTCCTCGCGATGGTGTTGCAAGCGTTACTAAATTGGATTTTCTACCACAAAGACTGAGTGTTGCCAGTGTTGATAACATTTGATAAATAAATAATTAATTTAATCTAATATTGATACTTTGTACATCGACCAAAATTAGTTTATGACCCGGTTTGATTGTCTGTCTGTACGTTCTTATTTGTTATATACAAAAAAAACTTTTTGCCAAAAGTTGGAAATTCTTGCAAATGGTAGGATTTTTTTTGTATTAGATGATGTTATATATTGACTGAAATCTCACTTGTTCATAAGTGGCAATGCACTGCATAATGCATCCGATCAAATATAATTAATAGGAATAGCTATAACGTCCACCTTCTGTCAACTGTCACTTAAAAATTACTGAAATTTCGGTTTGCATAGAAGATATTACTTAAATGATATTAATGATATATTTCTACATTAAATAACTAAGTCTTAGGCTTACTAAAGCCGTTGTAATGACGCGATCACACCTTTAAGTAGCTTACGTGATTAACTTACGACAAATTTACTAATGTAAACACTTATAAGTACATTTTCATTAGTTAATTTGCTGTAAATTAATTACGTAAGTTATTTACGTGAGAAAAACTTACAGGTGTAATCGTGGCCTATTGAATCAAAATATATTTCTAGCTATGACTTCACATAATGGAAACTTTTTGTATTCTTAGTGAGTATGCATTATAAACGGGCTTACCTGGAAGGCGTATGGTAGTTTAATTAAACCCATACCCTTAACTGTTTCTGAGCGGTATCGATGGTTTTTTTTTTAAAGAGTACGTATATTGTACCGTTACGCTGAATCGATATAAAATTCTACCAATTTGGTAGAAACATTTCACCCTTATGTACGTAATTTGTTTTTAATGTATATAATAATTGAAGAGTTATTTTTTTTCATTATGATATAATTTAATATACATATATCACTACCATTTTGGTAGAGTTATTTTGGCCTCACACGTAATTTGAGTTAATATAATTAACAATTATTGAATAGTTCGTTGTTTTATTAGAATTATTCTATTACCATTAGAAAAAAATATTTATAAAGTACCATTATGATAGAAAAAAATCATCTGTTTTGCGCTATGGAGTGCTACCATTTTGGTAGATTATTTTTAACCAATAACTGTATTGGTACCTCTTTATCTCAGACTCGTATTTATGTCATTTCTGAGGGTCTTGACCCCGTCGTATTGATATATAGACAGACAATTTAACTGTTTTCAACTTGCCTATGCTTTCCAAATTTTTTTAGCTATAGTTCGATTCGCTTTGATAAAATAGTGAAATTAGGTGTCGATATTACAGTAATGGTCGCTAACTATGGGCCTCATAGGAAAGCTCAGGTTCAAATCTATAGAGGACACTTTGACTTAGCTTAGACTTAAGTTTTAGTTAAAACGAGACAGACTTATGCCAGTGGTAACGCTGTCTCGTTTTAACAGTGTCTTAAGTCTGAGTAAAGTCAAAGTGCGCTCTCTATAGATGTTGAACCTTAGACACTGAGTTAGCGAAAGTTAAGACACGGGACTTCGTCTGTGTTGGCGTTTGCTGGCGCGTGTGCTCTGCCTTTTCTGAGTGTTTTTTTTTTTTTGTTAAAAGTGGCCGGGTTTTGTGTTTTACTGGTGTTTTTGGTGGTGGAACTGACTGGGAAGCGCTCTAAAGGGGCGCCGCGCGTGTGTCGACGGGCGCCGGCACAGACGAAGTCCATACTTATATAGTTTCTCTAACTTGTAAATAACTGCAAACTTGACATTGGCTAATCTTTGTACAGCCAGATGAGAGAAAAAAAAAGTTAAGACGATACAAAATGGCGGAAAATCTTTCCTATTCTTATTTATACTACCTCGATAGCTCAACAGTTGAGGAGCGGACTGAATTCCGAAAGGTCGGCGGTTCAAACCCCACCCGTTGCACTATTGTCGTACCCACTCCTGGCACAAGCTTTACGCTTAATTGGAGGGGAAAGGGGAGTATTAGTTACATTACACAGTATCTTGTATCACTATTCTATCCACGCGAACCAATAATTTGGCTTAAAGAGCTTAAAAAGATTTTTGTGTATGGTAACTAAATAAATTAATTCATAATTATTAAATTAACATAAACACACTACACTCTTAATTGTAATCTCCGAATTTGACATTTCTTGTTTTTTTTTTTGACAATTTTAGTTTTTTTTTTAATGCAGCCTGCATTTTTACTGGCATGTAAATAAACCATCTTTTAAACTTTACCTACTTGAGTTTTACCTTTTATAGGTAAAGAAAAACTGAAGTATACATAAATTAACAGGGCTATTAAGGTACTTATTCGTTTCGAAATTCAAATCATGAAAATTATCAAGTAATTTCCTAGTATTTACACACTGTATACCAATCCACGGAAAGAATTTAGTTTAACACTCACTCTGTTGCGTTATCCCATACAAATGACAGAGACAAATACTCACTAGACGTTAACCATTTTGAGTCACCAATTACAAACATGTTTTAAAAAAACATTCCAAATTCAATTCAAAAATGTTATCAAAAACGTTCGAAATTCAATTCGGAAACATAGATTCATTTGTGATTACACTAGCGGCACGCTATGATGGCCGGTTTGACACATTACAATAGTGATGTGGAATGTCAATTTATTCTCGAACAAAAAACAATTAAGTTTTGTTTTTGTACCTGATTAAATAGGTTTAATAAAACAAAAATGTATATGTTTATTTAATTTATTTGAACGAACTGAATATTTGAACGAAAATGAATATACATACTTTATATGCACACAAGAAACATATGAATACAAAAGATACCAAAAAAGGTGCCACAAAAGGCCATAATTAATCAGATTCGTCCATACTACTATTTTCACTGTCGTCACTGCTATCATCACATACATTAATAATTATATGTTCGTTTTCTATAATATTATCTATTTTCACATCTCTTTCATAATCTTCCCTTATTAATTTAACAGTTCTATTCACAACCTTTTCCCAGTCTCCTTTAGTCACATGTTCACAAGCTTCTTCTAATAATTTTAGCATTTTTTTTGTGGTAAATGGGGGATTTCAGAGGTTTGTCCACATAGTGAAAATTGTTCATATTCACAAGTACATTCACCCCTTAAATGGTTCAAACTGATTTTTCTACACTTGTATACATTTAAGAAATCAATTTAATAAATAAATTTTGAGTCCTAAACCTAAAACTACATTCGATAAAATTTATGAATCTCTGCACATCACTATCGTCAATAAAGTAATACAATTATTTCCTTCAAAGTCGTTATCAATTAATACGGAACTTCATGAGCGGACAAACGTCAAACCGGCCATCATAGCGTGCCGCTAGTTTAGTAGATGATTCAGAATGGTTAACCAATTAACCACAAACATGTTTAAAACATTCCAAATTCAATTAAAAAATGTTATGAAAAACATTCGAAATTCAATTCGGAAACAAATATTCAATTGTGATTGGTTGGTGGCTCAAAATGGTTGACGCCCACTGAGATTTTTGTCTCTTGTCTGTTATTTGTATGGAATTACGTGACAGAGAGAGAGCGCTATATTAACTTCCTTCAGTGTATAGAGCATATAAACGTTTATAAAACACGATTTCTACACATTTTTGATAATTGCCACGAAGCTTGCAAAATGTACGAGTAGATTCGCATACATTTTTATATATTAAAAAAAATCTGTATCTAATGTATAAAATTAGATTATTAACTTTCTATAAAACTATCGCAGGCTGCAAGTGTTATTCTAAATCGCCATATTAATTACTTTTCTTAATGATTCTTAAAATTATTATTATTTATTGACATTTGATTGAATATAGCTATAATAGAGCCATTTTACTGAACCACTTTTGACAGTTTCTAAGAATGTATGGTAGTAAAAATATTAGAGCTGTAGCGAACCGTATGTATTCGTTACTGAGTAACGGGTGCGCCATCTAGTACCGAGTACCGAATCGTTACTCACAAATGCATCTCGTTACTCGCACTTTTCGTCGTATGACCGTCCCTACACTGTTTCGGTTCACGCAAGTACCGTAGATACGTGTATTGAAACGTTTGCTAACCGTATGTTTTACGCGCAGGCGCGCTCATTCGGTGAATTTAAAAACGTACGTTACAAAAACCGATGTTTGTTTAGTTTATTGTTAAAATTTTAAAAACGTACGATTCTGTTATGGTATCGTTCAAATAACCATATGAGCTTAATAATGAGACAGTTATTTCGAAATTGTAGACAGACACTCTAATTTTATTTATTAGTATAGATATTTAACATAAGCTCAAGCTCAAGGTAATTTTTTTTTAATATTTTATTCCGTCAACAGTTCACTTGTAGTTCTACACTTATTAAATCAAACTAAATTGAGAATAACTTAAACACACGTCTGGTTCAAAATACGGAAAAGTGAGAAAATGCACCTTACGCAGCTTTGTATGTAATGTAGACCTAAGTATGTTTTCTACAAATTACGAATGTTGCGACGCGGACGCCGCGACATCATACTGTCGTACGCAATACGACTCGATTCGTTCATCTTACGTGGTATCAAAAGTAACGAGTAACGATACGAAAGTAACGAGTACTAATTGTTATAGTAACGAATGCATACGGGTACGCTCGTTTTCGTTACTTTTACACCTCTAAAAAATATTGACAGATGTTTATAACCTTGTCTTACAGTTCGTTTTTTTTAACTATAACCCAATATTGTTCTGTTGTACGCAATCTCTAAACATTAAAATGACAGATCTTAATGTAATGCTATCCTTTTCCGCTGGCAGCATTGTGAAAGGGATAGCAAAATATTTACGTTCAGAAAATTGTGCATCTTCTATCCTTTGCTGAATGGAACTTTATGAAAGGGATAGCAATTCTTTGAGAACTGCCATTTAAAGATTGTGGCTATTTCTAAATTTAAATGACCCTGTATTGCTATCCCTTTCATAATTTTCCCCATGGAAAAGGATAGCAAAAATTTTAGCAGTGCAATATCTCAATTGTGATTGGCTTTTACGGAATTTTTCTGTGATAGTGGATTTTGGCTAATTGCAAAAGAGTGTTAGCCAATCAGAGGTAGTTTTGATCGTTACTCTAGCTATTTTACAATGCAAACATTTTTTTAAATAAGGCACTAGGCACAGTAGAATGTCAAAAGTGGTCTATTAAAATGACTTTACCATATAGAATATGCTGTTAGGTAAAAAGACCCCTAGATAAAAAAAGAGATGTGTGTATTGTACCTTACTGTGCGAGAAGAAAAGGTTGACTGAAGAACCAATAGCATGGCAGAACACACCTGCCGTCACGCCTCACTTCACACCACCAAATATGTACATAGATTGAGAAAATCACCGACTGCGCAGGTTTAATCACCGACCAGAAACAAAAGGGTTTAATGACAGAGTTCTTTTTATCTGACAGCTACTGTAGCAATAACCAACTTTTGGCGGCAATTCTGATGTCAAACTTAGAAATAAAGTGTTGCCAGAGTGAAAAGCCATTCTCCTACCATTCGATGGAAACTCGGAGGTATTGTAGTCGAAACTTTTTCGTAGTATTCCGTCGAAGTTCTTTATACTATGGTGTTGCCATTTTTTAAGTATTAATTATTATTAATGTAATTATACCTATTTTCCTACATTATTGTAGATATAGTACCTATTCATTATTATGATTGTATTCCTATTGACTGAGAGACGGTGAGCTATTTGTTGAAAGGGCTTACATCGGTTTAAGTTATTCACAAGTGTAAATTAAAAATTTATAACACCCCCGACAAGTGAAGGTTACAGTAACTAGAAAAAAGCTGATAACTTTCAAACGGCTGAACCGATTTTCTTGGATAATAGCTAAGAACACTCTCGATCAAGCCACCTTTCAAAAAAAAAAAACTAAATTAAAATCGGTTTATTCGTTTAGGCGCTACGATGCCACAGACAGATACACAGATACACACGTCAAACTTATAACACCCCTCTTTTTGGTTTGGGGGTTAAAAATACGGAAAGATGTCGAATAAAATTCAAGGTAATATCTAGATTTTAACGAAAGAGTGAATTTCGGGTTTGACACAAGAAAAACATTAATAACTGCCATCAAATTTTTTTCGACAGCAAACGATGAAAAACAGTAACCTAACGTTTGAGTTTGCCTTTGATTGAGTGGGCAAAGGATTCTTGATTCTAAGTTAGAATCCTGAGTGTAGGGAGGGATTCA
The DNA here is from genome assembly GCF_905333055.1 of Maniola jurtina. Classification (NCBI taxonomy): domain Eukaryota; kingdom Metazoa; phylum Arthropoda; class Insecta; order Lepidoptera; family Nymphalidae; genus Maniola; species Maniola jurtina. Next base: position 4,112,885 of record NC_060056.1, read on the forward strand.
AAGGCACAAGAAACAAAAACTTTGTTATAATATGATACATACAACTTATCGCCTCACTAGTTCAAAAAGGGCGCCTTTGCTGTCTAAAACTAGTGAGCAAAATGGAAAAGTGTTGAACTTTTCTTGAGACAACACTTTTTCTCAATGAGTGAGCAATAACTACTTTTCCTCACTGATTTTATACAGCAAAAGCGCCCTTTTTGAGCTAGTGAGTAATTTTAATGTATGTAAATATTACCGACGTAAATTCTCTGAACAATTAGCCCACTGGCTCTCGGAGCACTATTCCTATAATGTGTTTTCTATGATGTTTGTGTCATGATTTGTGTAAATTACGCATTTTAAGATAAGATCATTAGATTGTTGATATTTTTGTTGTTTTATCCAGTGAATATATATTTTTTTCCAATTTATTTTGGTGTTTTATTTCTTACTATAGAATGCCCGCGACTTCATTCGCGTGGATTTAGGTTTTTAAAGATCCTGTGGGCACTCTTTGATTTTCCGGAATAAAAACTACTGCCTATGTCAATTACATGGACGCAAGCTACCTCGTTACCTTTCATACAAATCGGTTAGGCGGATAGGTGTTTAGGAATCCCGTGGAAACTCTTTGATTTTTCGGGATTAAAAGTAGCCTATGTCCATCCCCAGGATATAAGCTAACTCCGTACCAAACGTCAGAATCGGTTAAACTGTTGGACCGTGAAAAGGTAGCAAGCAGACAGACAGACATACTTTCGCATTTATAATATTAGTATGGAATACTCGTAGCTCACCACTCGCCATACAAATTATAGTTCGCACAAAGCAAGTCCTTATTCCGATCTGAATCCGAGATAAGACTGCGCATTGTACAAAAACCGGTCAAGTGCGAGTCGGACTCGCGCACGAAGGGTTCCGTACCATCTTACCTAACACTTATGGAGAACTGGAGGATGTCCGCTTCGCCCGCGTGGATTTCGGTTTTTGTTGTTCCTGTAGGAACTCTTTGATTTTCCGGGATAAAAAGTAGCCTATGTCGTTCCCCGTGATGTACCTTTCATTAAAATCAGTTCAGTGGTTGGGCCGTGAAAACGTAGCAGACAGACAGACAGACACACTTTCGCATTTATAATATTAGTATGGATACTGCAAGTTAAGGGCCATGAGATCGGCTTGCCCGCGAAATTCAAAATTTGGTTTTTCGCAATTTGTAAGCTAATACGATAACGTAGGCTTATGGCATTCTGATTCCGACAGTGGCAGTATCATCCTCACAGGTTTATATAAAAATCTTTACTTGAAAAGGTCCAGTTTAAGAAATTAATTAAAGTATCGACTATTCTCACAAATTAGTCGATACTTTAATTTATTTCTTAAACTGGAAGTAGGTAAGTCTTTAGGTAAGTGTAGGTGCTTATGGCACTTTAATTGCGCCAATGGCAGTATCATCCTCATAGGTTTATATAAAAATCTTTACTTGAAAGGGTCCAGTTTAAGAAATTTGCTCTAGTATCGACTATAACTCACAAATTAGTCGAAAATCTCACCCTTAGTAGGGTCCCGTACCCCAAGGTATCAAACCTTGGGGTACGGAATTCTAATAAAAACGCTCGTTTTATATTAATAAGGTGTTTTATAATGCCCCCCATATTTCCCTTGCCGCCCGCTGAACCAGTGGTATTGCAAATGTCTCATGTCCTCCGGGTCCCAATGATACCTTTTCGGAAAAAAAATCAGCAATCTCCGCCTACCCTCATTTCTAATTTTCAAAATCCTATTCGGCGCTTGCATGTAATATACCTTTTTCTCTTTTACTGGAATTTCTATAGGTCTCTGTATTGGAATATCACTTTCATTGCTAACATCGTCAGAAGAAATATCTTGCCCACTTTGGTCTGATATAACTTGAAATCTTTTCCCTTTCTTATCTTTACCTTTTACACCTTTGATGTCCATTTTCTTTTCTTCTGATCTAGATTCCTCCCTAGAAGAACTAGAATCACTTTCAATTGATTCTCTTCGAAGTATTTTCTCCATAATAAAATCATTTTTAGGAACAGTGTTTCCAAATCTTCTCCAAACTTTTAATTCTTTTTTATTCGGAATATTTGTAAACTGTCCCAATTTATTATTAACTTCAGTTTTACTTGGCATTAACTGGAATATATATAATTGTTTACTATTTTTCACTTCTTTAGGTATTTCTTTATCCATTCTAGCATTTGTTTTCAAAAGATCGTCAGGGTCTAAATAATCTTGAGAGAAATCGTATAACCTTTTCAAATCATAAGCATTTTTAAATGATATTCCATTGAAAATACGTAACTCAGTACTTTTAATATTTTTCATATCTACAGGTTCTTCAGTAAATTCGGTATTCGATCTTAATAGATCATTAATATCTAAATAATCTTGGGAAAAGTTAATTATAGTTTGAAACATTCTTTTTGATTCACTTTCCTTGCCGGATTTAGTTAAATCTTTAAAGTTGTTACCAAATTGTTTGTATTTATATGGTATTCTTTCTTTATTGTAGAAATTTGTATAGACATATGGTTTGCTATCATAATTTTCAGATTTTCCTTTGTATACGAGTCTTTTAATACAGTTAAATTTATCTTTAGTACTTCCAAAATAGGTTGAAAGACATTTATTAATTTTTACAGCTGTAATACCAGTTTTTTCTTGTTCTATTATTTCAAGAGCTTTAGTAACCAATTCAATGTCATCGATTCTGGAGTTACGGTTATCGATTTTATCTATTATGTTAACGTAAGGGTCTAATTCATCAGGGTCATGTATTTTGATGAATATTTTTGAGTTCGCTGTTATAAAATTGACTGAAAATTACGAGATTCTGTTAATATTTCGATGGCAGGAAATCGGAACGTATGAATATGACCCCAAGTCTACCACTACGTCTGGATGCCCGTCAAAATATTTCTTTTCTTTTACTAAGGGATCATTTTCTCACTCCCACTCGCTGATCACCAAAAAAACTTTAACTGACGAATATATATATATATATATATATATATATATATATATATATATATATATATATATATATATCGTCGTTTTAGAGTGAAAACCTCGGGAATGCATTTTTGCTCTTTATTATTGCGTTTCTAGGAAGAAAACCTCGCAACGCACATCCTGATCTGACTAATTTGTTCATTCGATACTCGTAACGCCATCGTAACATTAAATGAGAAACTCGTAAATACTCGCTTCTGTCAGTTTGGCGTGAAAACCTTGGAACGAACGTTTCGTTTCATATTTAAAAATTGCTTACTTGAGTTTATCTTGCTGTTGTAGTAGTATAATTGTAGCTATAATTTAGTGTTTTTCGAAAGAAGGAAAAAACAATAGATGCCATACGAAAATTTTACAGCACGCAGTTTTTTCTTCCTCCTGAAAAGTTACTTCTTTTGCACTTACGAGGTTTTCACTCTAAGCCGTCGATATATATATCTTTATTCGTCAGTTAGTATATATATCTAAGACAATATTATCACTTACCACCAGATGAGATTGCAAGCAAGGGCTAACGTCAAGTATTTGAATTAAATATACTCGTATATATATATTTATGTATGTGTCGATTGAAAAAATAATAACAAGTGTAAATTAAGAATTTATAACACCCCCGACAAGTGAAGGTTACAGTAACTAGAAAAGAGCTGATAACTTTCAAACGGCAGAACCGATTTTCTTGGATTGTAGCTAAGAACATTCTCGATCAAGCCAAGCCACCTTTCAAACAAAAAAAACTAAATTAAAATCGGTTCATTAGTTTAGGCGCTACGGTGCCACAGACAGATACACAGACACACAGATACACACGTCAAACTTATAACACCCCTCTTTTTGGGTCGGGGGTTAAAAATAACCATAGACTTACAATTTTTTCGCTATGAAAATAACGTAGATAATTTTTTCCGAAAGTTCCTCGCTAAGTAGGCATTAATTACTTACCATTAAAAAAGAAATAAAGTGTTAATAAAAATATTTGATTCCTTAACATAATGATTCTTTCAAGTGGGCTTCATTGTAACGCAATTTTCGTTTTGAGAAAACGATTTCACGAAATACCTAGTTAATTGGAAAATCTCAAACCATTCATTATTCATACTAATATTATAAATGCGAAAGTGTGTCTGTCTGTCTGTCTGTCTGCTACCTTTTCACGGCCCAACAGTGTAACCGATTCTGACGGGTACAGGGTTAGCTTATATCCCGGGGACGGACATAGGCTACTTTTTATCCCGGAAAATCAAACAGTTCCCGCGGGATTCCTAAAGACTCATCCACTTAACCGATTTGTATGAAATTTGGTAGCGAAGTATCTTGCGCCCCTGTAATTGAAATAGGCAACTTTTATCCCGGAAAATCAAATAGTTCCCACGGGATCTATGAAAATCTAAATCCACGCGGACGAAGTCACGGGCATCCTCTCGTTCTAAATATATAAAATTCTATGTTTTTCTGTGCGTTGAAATAATTATTTTAAGAGTTTCGTACCTGCTTCAGAAGTGTCCAAAAATCTTCTTTTTAGGGTTCCGTAATGATAGGGTAAAAATGGAGCCCTATTAATGTCACTCTACTGTCTGTCTGTCTGTCCGCGTGTCACAGATCTCCAGCTCGTAGACGAAATGAGTTTGTTTATTTCTCTCTCGTCTGGCTTTACAAAGATTAGCCAATGTCAAGTTTGTAGTTATTTGTAACAAGTTAGTTAAAAACTATACAAGTATGGACCCAGTCTGTGCCGGCGCTCGCCGACACACGCACGGCACCCCCTTAGAGCGCTTCCAGTCAGTTTTAACAAAAAAAAAACACTCCAAAAAGGCAGAGCACGCCCGCCAGCCAACATCAACACAGACGAAGTCCACGAAATAAGTTACAAACCTGAAATTTTGGTATTTAGTGTAGAACGTTGACCAAAAACCAAATATTGAATTAAAATTCAATCAAGTTCTTTTTTCAGGAGGACTCCCAGTCTCCCATACATGAAAAAGGAGCCGAAAAAATATTTTTCTTCTCACTCAGATAGCTTGTGGGTAGTGGCGTGTAGCCATAGAAGCGTGAAAGCACTGCTTACCCTAGCTGAGATAGCTTAACCCATTTGAGACCAAACAAAAACTAGAAGGGTAACCTTAGAATTTCTTTTATTTATTAATTATTAGCAACACAAAGATACAAAAAAATAAGAAAAAAAGGCTTAGTAAATATTTTTCAGGATTTTACAGGGGTGTATCCAAAATGGCACAATGGCCACTTATGAGTCAAAATCCGTCATACCAGGTTTGTCATTGCGAACTGTTTTCTTGTATTTTTACGACCTCAACGGAGTAATTTTGGCAAATGATACAAGGGATATTCTTAGGAAGTTTTTCAGGAACGTGATCAGCGCCGTCTAGTTGTGACGATGGGTGAGCAGAGTGGCTTTGGATCGATTCCTTGAGATAAATTCTGACTATACTTCGTCGAGATAATAATTCGATTCATGGGGTGATCTTTATAGGCAATCGCCAGGCATTTCATATTGCCATTTCAATCATATAAGTGAGTGAGATCCACTACTATTTTCGCTGTGAATGCCGATTTGATACAACAATATTGATTGGTCCATTTCGTCCACTCCATTCATGCCCTTGTTGTAATTTTGGAACAAATGTGAAGTCTTTCATACGATTTTCATCCAGAATTCAATCGTAAGATACTGTTCTAATTTTCAAATAACTTGCAGTTCACTTTCGTAAAACTGGGACATTCAAAATGGATTGATTTGGTCCAATACTAAACTTTTCAATTTGTGGCGAACTGATTCTAATTCGAACTCTTTTGACAGCCAACGCCTCATCATCACTGCTGCTTTCAGCACCAGAAAGAGTACCTATTAACATTGTGAACAGATCTAAATAAAAAAAAGAAAACTTCTGACTCACTCAGCAACTGACACATCAGCGCTCTGCCCAAACTCTTGGATGTAAAAAGCTGAAATTTTGCATAAATGTTTCTTTTATAACGTTGATGAAGAATAAGGTCGTATTTTGCAAAATTTCCACGGGAGCTAAGCCGCAGGTGGTTGCAAGTATTTCTATATTTCCAAGAACGTCATTTGGCAAGCTTGATGGAGTCTCGTTGTCATCAAACCCCTCTTCTTCATCAGTAACGGCGTCAACCTTTCGTGGATTTATAGCGAAATCATACTTCAAACTGTTATATCTATCTACTAAGATCATATTAATAGCTTCCTCTAATCTTCAAAGGTTGTATTTGGCACTATAATGCCTTTTCAGTTCATTTTGATAATCTGTAAAAATAGTTATATTTAGTGTTTTAGTACTATACTTGTGGCCATTGTACCCAAATTGGTACAGTAATATTTAGAGTCCTATAAAATTTTATATACTCAGTATAAGAAACTAAAAAAGCTTGCAAATATATAGTAATTTATTGAATTTGATAAAATATAATTATTATTGATGAAATATTTTATGAACATCATATTATAATTATAAAACTATACATACCTCCACATGTCTCTCGATAACGAAATTTGATGGATCGATACCAAAATAATACTGATGATAATTATTATTTTTTATGTTAAATTCAATCACTGCACTTTCAACTACTCATAAATGTAATAATATATTAACTGATGTCAATACTTTTTTTATTTAACTTCAATAAGTAAGTGTTCCCAAATTGGTACGGCGGTCAAGAATGGGTTAAGAGGGGTCTCTCCGTCCCTCGCTTCATACAAACGTAGTTCCAATTTCATTTGAATATCCAGCTTAAATAGAAAATATTAAATAGAAAATAGAAAATTGCTTAGTATTCAAATGACGGAGAGAGCCCTGTTAAAGCTCGTTTTTGGCTATGACTAGCTAAGTAAATAGCTACTTCTTTAACTAATGCTTACCCTAGCTTCAATCACTGTGCACGCCACTGCTTGTGGGGTAACAACTATCATTGTTTAGTAGAGCTCATTGAGTACGGATATCCTTTTTATTTTTTAGAGTTCCGTACATCAAAATTAAAAACGGAACCCTTATAGGATCACTTTGCTGTCTCTCTGTCTGTCTGTCCGTCCGTTCGTGTCTGTCAAGAAACCTATAGGGTACTTCCCGTTGACCTAGAATCATGAAAGGCAGGTAGGTAGGTCTTATAGCACAATTGCAGGAATAAATCTAAAACCGTGAATTTGTGGTTACATCATTTAAAAAAAATTAAAATTTGTTTCAATTTTCAAAGTAAGATAACTATACCAAGTGGGGTATCATATGATACCCCACTTAGGCTTTCTTTACGTGTACTTTCTAAAACATATTTTTATTTATTTTTATGTATAATAGTTTTTGATTTATCTTGCGAAATGTTGGAAAAAATACCCAAGTACGGAACCCTCAGTGCGCGAGTCTGACTCGCACTTGGCCGGTTTTTTATATTAAAAATAAAGTAATAGGGGACCATAATTTAGACCATTTAACCGTAAGAAGCCATTTTGTACGGACTATTACAACATTTGATGAATTAATTAATCCATATTTACCAAGTAAAACCACGTGTCTAAGCTAATGTACAAGTGGGTGCATTTGTCATGAATACTGATTTAATAAGCGTAAGAAAACATAATTGATTTTATAATTGGATACATGACAATTTTCGCAACGGTTTTACGTCGATTTTAAGTTGCTTAACTGCGATCTCACCTGGTGGTAAGTGATGATGCAGCGCCCCGTTTTGCATACGGAAATGGTCATTCGAATTGTTACAAAGTTACAATTTGAATTGAAACTAGATTCATACAGAAACCCTACTTTAATATTATATAAACGCGAAAGTTTGTATGTATGTTTGTTAGTCTTCACTCAAAAACTACTGGACGGATTTGGCTGTAATTTGGAATGGAGATAGATTATATCCTGGATTAACACATAGCCTACTTTTTATCCTGGAAAATCAATGAATTCCCACGGGATTTTTGGAAAACCTGCGGGACCTTCCAACGAAGTCGCAGGCATCAGCTAGTATTACTAAAAGTAAATATCCAACATATCCAACATGACCAGTACTATTTTATTAAATTAGTTATCCATACTAATATTATAAATGCGAAAGTGTGTCTGTCTGTCTGTCTGCTACGTTTTCACGGCCCAACCGCTGAACCGATTTTAATGAAATTTGGTACAGACTTGGGATACATCCCGGGGAAGGACATAGGCTACTTTTTATCCCGGAAAATCAAAGAGTTCCTACGGGATAAAAAACCGATATCCACGCGGGCGAAGCCGCGGGCATTCTCTAGTTATAAATAAACAGGTGAATATGAATTTTATTTCTTGAAATCAAACCCGTATTAACTCTCATACCTACTTTAATTTTTGTTCTCCAAACACTGAGCGTCACAAAACCCCTAGTAACAAGTGTAAATTAGAAAATTTATAACACCCCCGACAAGTGAAGGTTACAATAATAACTAGGAAAGGGTTGATAACTTTCAAACGGCTGAACCGATTTTCTTGGATTATAGCTAAGAACACTCTCGATCAAGCCACCTTTCAAACAAGAAAAACTAAATTAAAATCGGTTCATTAGTTTAGGAGCTACGATGCCACAGACAGATACACAGATACACATGTCAAACTTATAACACCCCTCTTTTTGGGTCGGGGGTTAAAAAAAACTACCGCAGATATTGATTTATTTGACGACCTCCTTGGCACAGCGGTAAGCGCTGTGGTGTTATTAGTGCGAGGTCCCGGGTTCGATTCCCGGTAGGGGTTTGGAATTTTGTAATTTCCAGTACGGTGCCGTGTAGAAAAGAAACCAAAGGGTTTAATAAAAACTGCCATACCCCTTCCAATTTAGCCCGCTTCCACCTTAGACTGCATCATCACTTACCACCAGGTGAGATTGCGGTCAAGGGCTAACTTGTATCTGAATTTAAAAAAAAAAACCCTGCTAATGACGTGAAAAAATAAGTGCAATCCTACAAGAATACCTTCCCACCAAATTAACTTGAAACACGATGACTCACCCTTTATAACCTGGCAAATGACTATCGGAACTGATTTCTACCCCCAAATACATCTTTAAAAAAACTACCCTTAAACCCAAATCCACGCAAATATGAACCCTATTTCAAAGCCAGTAGGAGCTTATACTAATTTTCACAACACCATTTTCTAATTTGCAAATTTTCCCCATCCTATTTCAGTAAAAAGAACGATTTTCATGCGAATCTTAACCTTATTGCATTAACTATAAGAGCGTGTACTAATTTTCGCAGCTCTATTTTCCATTGCAATTTTCCAATCAATTTGTTCAAAAAACATTTTTCATTCGAATCTCAACCCTATTTCATATACAATAGGAGCGTATATAAATCTCGGTAGTTGCATTTTCTAGTTTGTGTTATAACCAACATTTTTACAATCGAAAAACAAAATTTCATACGAATCTCAGCCTTATTTTCTAATTAATAAGGTTGTATAGTAATTTCATTAGCTGTATTATTAAGTTGGTAACACTCCCAGCCCTTTTCCAGCCATCATCCCAATTGGTTAATTTTAGGGATGCGCGCGCAAAACCTTTTCTGGAAAAACGTTTTTTACATTATGTGAAGAGTACATTGCGTGTTTTTACCCGACTAGGTGTTTTAGGGTTCCGTAACTTAAAAGGAAAAACGGAACCCTTATAGGATCACTTTGTTGTCTGTCTGTCTGTCCGTCCGTCGTGTCTGTCAAGAAAACCTATAGGGTACTTCCCGTTGACCGAGAATCAAGTTTGGCAGATAGGTAGGTCTTATAGCACACATAAGGGGAAAAATCCGGAAACCGTGAATTTGTGATTACATCATAAAAAAATTAGGACGTTGACCACATATAAATAAGGGTTCCGTTTTCCCTTTTGAGCTACGGAACCCTAAAAAATAATAGAATAATAATTGGCCTAACGGGTTTGTTCCTCATTGTTGTTGTATTATTCCTCAAAAACCTCTACCATAAAGTGGTTAAGGGAATCGAGTTAACCCCGAGGAAAGTCATTTGTGGGAATGGGTATAATCTTTTATAACAAAATTCCTCAATCAATTTTGGACTTGCCTTTACACAAGTTCAAAAATCTATTAAAACCATGCTCCTGAGAAAAGCATATACAATCGAAGATTATTTACTTACGAGTAAATGATAAAAGAGCGTGGATTTGACCTGCAGCTCGCTCCAGCAATGCGCGGGACTTCAAGAACTTTTATACATGGCATAATATTGTATATCAAATCTTTGAAAAGAGCAACCGCCGAGTTTCTTGCTGGTTCTTCTCGGTAGGAAAGGCATTCCGAACCAGTGGTAGATGATTTTGACGATTCAAAAGAACTTGTAAAAGTGTAATTGAATAAAAAAATAAAAATTGGTTGTCTGTAAAGTCGGTTTACTGACGATAGTTGAACGTGACAACAAAGGCCGATTGTGCTTCTTTGTCGCTCGTTCCGCGCTCTCGCGTGCACTTCAAGCCTTACATGGAACGCCTCAGAGCGAGGTAACGCCGCATGAGTCATGTTTTTTCGTGCGTGTAGCCGGCTCTATCGAATTATAAGACGTTGTCACGTCAAAAATAAATAAATTTGAATTTGAATTTGAATGAAGAATACCGAAAACCGATATGCTACGACGCAGGGAGAACCAGCAATGTATGGCAAACTGTTGCAATAGTCAACTTTTTACAGATATTATGGGCTATTTTCCTTCAGGAGGCATTGCATTGTATTGGAGTCGGTCCGAGGTCCGCGATAACTCGTTATGTAGTTCAAACTACTAAAACCTTTTAATAAAGTGCCTTAAAAATATAAAAAAAAATCTTTCAAAACATTTTTTTAAAAGTTTACAAAATAACACAAAAGTTATAAAAAATAAGATTATAGTGCCTTCAATTTATAATTTTATACACTTAGTGCTTTATTTTTAAAATATATTTAGATGACGTTAAAACCTGTAACTATTTAGATATAACTTGCAACAAATGCCTTGTAATTTAATTACTTAACTTACTAAAAAATTAAAATAAGTAAGTACGCCTTACTGTAAAAATACGATTAAAATTAACTAAAAATCTAATTAAAAACAAAAAATATACATCAATACTTAAGAAAAAGCAAGTTACCTACTTAATTTTAAAAAAATCATCAAATCTTAAAAAAAATTCTGAACAAGAAAATGTCGGAAAAGTTCTGTAACTTAAAAAACTTGAAAAAGTCTTGAAATCTTGAATTAACGATATAAAAGCTTTCATTAACTGAAAAAAAAGTGAATCTAGAATAAGATAACACAACAATAAACCAAAAACCCAAAAAGAAAAAAATTTATAACAAAAAAAATTATGAAAGTGTCACTTAATTACTGGGAGACCCTAAAAATCGAAAATGTCTGACCAAACCTGACCAAAAACTAACCGAAATAATCAAACGAAAGGTTAAAAAAACCAAAAAAAAACCAAAATGGCGAACATAGGCAAGATATTGGCAACAATAAAAGGTGTTATAACCCGTATAGTGTTCGCATGCCATGGCATTATAGCAATATGGCAGGTCACAGTTTCCAAGAAAAACAGTGAGTTCTGGTACCTGGCGTCTCCACTTTTGCTGCTGATCTTCGAAGGTGTTTTTACCCTGACCATCAAGGAGAACCAGGAGTGGAAATGGTAAGTGATCACTTCTTCTTCTTCTTTCTTTCCACCACTTTCTTTTTTACCCGACTGCGGCAAAGCCAAAAGGAAGGGTTATGATTTTAGCAGTGTATATGTATGTATGTATGTATCCAAATTCTGTGTGTTCCACCGCAGTGCCTAAACTACTACACCGAATTTGATGAATGAGGTGTCAATCCGTCGTAAAGGTCCGGGTGATATAGGCTATGTTTTATACGAAAAAAAAATTGGTTGTCTGTAAAGTCGGTTTACTCACGATAGTTGAACGTGACAACAAAGGCCGATTGTGCTTCTTTGTCGCTCGTTCCGCGCTCTCGCTTGCACTTCAAGCCTTACATGGAACGCCTCAGAGCGAGGTAACGCCGCATGAGTCATGATTTTCGTGCGTGCAGCCGGCTCTATCGAATTATAAGACGTTGTCACGTCAAAAAATTCACCTAACGGATGGAAAAAAAGTGGTCTCCAAAAATTTTTTTTTGCTATTGTATCGAGTGGGATGTCAAATAAAAGAGGAGAAAATACTGAGTTCATTATGAATGTACTACAACATTAAAATATACCAAGCGACAGAAAAACAATCACACTAATATTATAAAGGCGAAAGTTTGTATGTGTGTGTGTGTGTGTGTGTGTGTGTGTGTGTGTGTGTGTGTGTGTGTGTATGTTTGTTACTCCTTCACGCAAAAACCACTGGATGGATTTGGCTGAAATTTGGAATGGAGATAGATAATATCCTGGATTAGCACATAGGCTACTTTTTATCCCGGAAAATCAAAGAGTTCCTACGGGATATCGCAAAACCTAAATCCACGCGGGCGAAGTCGCGGGCATCGGCTAGTTTCACTATAATATTTCAGTGTTTATTAAGAAGTTCGCAGTAGGGTTTTAGTATTTAACTTTATCTTGTAACGCATTGGTGAGCGCTGTGGTTTTAGCTGTATATGAGTGGGAGGTCCCAGGTTGATTGCTGGCAGGACAATTTAAATTAATAAATAAAACGTTTATTTTCAATCATCTTGTTACATACATAGGTAATATTTGATCTCGAAACATTTGCGTGTTTATTGGCGTATACAATTTAATTTGGTTTTTCGCAATTTATAAACTAACTAGCTGATGCCCGCAGCTTCGCCCGCGTGGATTGGTCAGATCCCCTGCAGCATCAGGATTGAGGAGTTGGAATCCAAATTTTTTATGAAACAATGTCGCAAAGTTCCTCTATCGATTAAAAAAGAAATGACGCAAATCGGTTCAGAAATCTCGGAGATTTCGGTGTACGTAGGTAGAAAAACACAACTCCCTTCTTGAAAGTCGGTTAAAAAAGTAGCTTATGTTACACCCTGGTCAATCCTCTACTTGTATGTGAAAATCCCGTTAAAATCGGTTCAGCCGTTCCGAAGATTAGCCTTTTCAAACAGACAGACAGACAGACAGACAGACAGACAAAAATTTTAAAAACGTGTGATTCAGTTATGGTATCGTTCAAATAACCATATGACCTTAATATGTGGTAGTTATTTCGAAATTACAGACAGACACTCCAATTTTATTTATTAGTAATATAGATACGACAACGTAGGCTTACATGGCACTTTAATTGCGCCAATGGCAGTATCATGCTCACAGGTTTATATAAAAATCTTTACTTGAAAGGGTCCAGTTTAAGAAATTAGCTCTAGTATCGACTAATGTATCAGAATTATTTGATACTACAGGCCCGTCGCTTCCACCTTAACAGTAAAACTCAGATAACTCCGTAAATGTTTGGATTGCCTGGGAATTGAACCTCAAGGCGAAGTTTTAACTTGAAAAGTTCCAGTTACGCCTTGCTACGCATGATGGAGTCTATTAAATAGGTATTTTGTCGTTGTTTCATTATCTGTGACGCTAATGGAGCTTCCGCTTCGCGTCATGTCTACACACCCCTAAATTAGGGGTGCAATCGGTTAACACTGCCTTCAGACCATATAACTTAACAGGGCTTTCTCCGTCACTCGTTTCATACAAACGTAGTTCCAATTCCATTTGAATACTAAGCAACCAAAGTCCATGAAATTTTGCAGACATATTCTAGAAACTAATATCTGTGTCTGTGGTTTTCCAGATTTCTGTTAAAATATACTGTTCAAAGTTACGCGGTCTTAAAAATTTTCATACAAATCTTTGAGCCCCTGTAATTTTAAAACTGCATATTTTTAGAAAAATCTAAAACACCACAGACACAGATATTAGTTTCTAGAATATATCTGCAAAATTTCATGGACTTTGGTTGCTTAATATTCAAATGAAATTGGAACTACGATTATATGAAACGAGTGACGGAGAGAGCCCTCTTAAATAGGTATTTTGTCGTCGTCACAATTCATTATCTGTGACGCTAATGGAGTATATATAGTATAGTATATATAGTATAGTATATAACTTAACAGGGCTTTCTCCGTCACTCGTTTCATACAATCGTAGTTCCAATTCCATTTGAATACTAAGCAACCAAAGTCCATGAAATTTTGCAGACATATTCTAGAAACTAATATCTGTGTCTGTGGTTTTCCAGATTTCTGTTAAAATATACTGTTCAAAGTTACGCGGTCTTAAAAATTTTCATACAAATCTTTGAGCCCCTGTAATTTTAAAACTACATATTTTTAGAAAAATCTAAAACACCACAGACACAGATATTAGTTTCTAGAATATATCTGCAAAATTTCATGGACTTTGCTTGCTTAATATTCAAATGAAATTGGAACTACGATTGTATGAAACGAGTGACAGAGAAAGCCCTGTTAACGTGACGCATTCCGGTCAGTGACGGATTAAGACTACATGATGCCCTAAGCAATCCATGCCTGTGGGCCCCCCTATCCGTATGTCAACTAGAATCGCTCTTTAAACCTTTACCGCCTAAAAACATTAGTTTTTTGTAAAATAAGATGATGAGATGTAACGTACTTTAAAAGTGGAGTAGGTGCGACAACAATAAAAACCAAAGTATAATTTATTTATTTATTGAAATGCGCCTTGCGGCTTTCGGACGCATTCGAATTTCGAATGCACACGCGGGCAGCGAGTCGGTAAGCTGGAGTTGGGTTATGACTCTAGGTCATACTCTATGTCAACTTAAAACGCGCGAATTTTCAAATGAGTCCTAGAAACTTTTTTTGGTGTGGTTTTTGGTGACGTGAGAGTGAGACGTGATGCCCTAAGGACGGATTTTTTTTGTGCTTCTTCTGGTGCCCCCTCAGACGTGATGCCCTAGGCAATTGCTTAATTTGATTAAGGGTTAATCCGTCACTGATTCCGGTGCTTTCTTCATACAAACGTAGAAAGGTGATTACTACATTACCCGACTGCGGCAAAGCCAAAAGGAAGGGTTATGATTTTAGCAGTCTATGTATGTATGTATGTATGTATTTATTCAGATTCTGTTACAGTAGCGCCTAAACTACTGCGCCGATTTTGATGAATGAGGTGTCAATCGATTCGTCGTAAAGGTCCGGGTGACATAGGTTACATTTTATACCAAAATAAAAACCAGCCAAGTGCGAGTCAAACTCGCGCACTGAGGGTTCCGTACTCGGGTATTTTTTCCAACATTTTGCACGATAAATCAAAAACTATTATACATAAAAATAAACAAATATCTGTTTCAGAATGTACAGGTAAATCCCTTTCATATGATACCCAACTTGGTATAGTTATCTTACTTTGAAAATGAAACACATTTTAATTTTTTTTAATGATGTAACCGTAAATTCGCGGTTTTCAGATTTATTCCTGTACTTGTGCTATAAGACCTACCTACCTGCCAAATTACATGATTCTAGGTCAACGGGAAGTACCCTATAGGTTTCTTGACAGACACGGTGGACGGACGGACAGACAGACAGACAACAAAGTGAGCAAGGTTTGCAGTGTGAACAAACCGTTCGTAAAGTTATCTACATAAGTATCTAACCTACCTACCTATTTGTAGCGTATCTAGATCTTTTTTTTTTTTATTCACTACATATAGGTAAGCGCTTGACCACAATCACACCTGATGGAAAGTGATGATGTGGTCTAAGATGGGACGCGTTTACCTAGAAGGTGCCTATTCACTCTTGTTCTAAAGATACCCGGATTGTAATTGGTAGGAAACACAGATCGCGGGAGAGTATTCCAAACCTTAGCCATGCGTATGAGGAATGAAGACGCAAAACGTTTCGTGCGTGTAGATGGAATGTCGACGACATAAGGATGGAAACTCGCCCGACGTCTTGCGGTTCGGTGGTAAAATGGTGAAGGGGGGACAAGATCGAAAAGTTCCTGTGCACACTCTCCGAAATATCTACCATTGATGTACCTAGCTATATATTACGCTGGAATAAATGTCAAGAAGGGTTGACATTTTGGCGTGTTTTGTGAATGATCAGCTAACTGGAACGTACTGTGACGAAGAGTTAGAACTGAATTAGACCTGAACTATCTGACGCCCGCGACTTCGTCCGCGTAGATTTAGGTTTTTCGAAATCCCATGGGAACTCTTTGGTTTTCCGGGATAAAAAGTAGCCTATGTGCTAATCCAGGATATTATCTATCTCCATTCTGAATTTCAGCCAAATCCGTCCAGTGGTTTTTGCGTCAGAGTAACAAACATACACACACACACACACACACACACACACACATACAAACTTTCGCTTTTATAATATTAGTGTGATAAGCCTCGATAGCTCTATAATATGTGTACCTTCAAGTCAAGAGTGAATAGGCAACTTCTAGGCAAGCGCGCTCCATCTTAGGCTGCATCATCACTTGCTAGCAGGCCTGATTGCAGCCAAGCGCTAGTCTATACAATTTAAAAAAAAAAAAAAAGCTCTACGGTTGAGGAGCGGACTGAATTCCGAAAGGTCGGCGGTTCAAACCCCACCCGTTGCACTATTGTCGTACCCACTCCTGGTACAAGCTTTACGCTTGATTGGAGGGGAAAGGGGAGTGTTAGTCATGATTAGCATGGCTAATATTCTTTAAAAAAAATTAACCTTGAAAAGAATTAGTTACTAGATTGAAGCGATATTGTTTACAGCAAGGCTAGCACTAAACAAAACCCGGCCAAGTGCAAGTCAGACTCGCGCGCCGAGGGTTCCGTACATCTTATTTTTTCGACATTCTGTATGACAAGTCAAAAACTATTAAGTATGCTTAAAGGCTTAAAAATAAATAAAAATCTGTTTTTAAGCCCCCGACTCAAAAAGAGGGGTGTTATAAGTTTGACGTGTATTTGTGTATCTGTGTATCTGTCTGTGGCATCGTAGCTCCTAAACTAATGAACCGATTTTAATTTAGTTTTTTTTTTTGTTTGAAAGGTGGCTTGATCGAGAGTGTTCTTAGCTATAATCCAAGAAAATCGGCTCAGCCGTTTGAAAGTTATCAGCTCTTTTCTAGTTACTGTAACCTTCACTTGTCGGGGGTGTTATAAATTTTTAATTTACGCTTGTGAGCGTACAATCTAAAATTAAATAAATAAATATTATTAATGCGAAAGTGTGTCAATCTGTCTGTCTGTTTGTCTGTCTATCTGTCTGTCTGTCTGTCTGCTACCTTTTCACGGCCCAACAGTTTAACCGATTCAGACGAAATTCGGTATAGAGTTAGCTTATATCCCGGGGACGGACATAGGCTATTTTTTATCCCGGAAAATCAATGAGTTCCCACGGGATTCCTAGAGACCCATCCGTTTAACCGATTTGTATGAAAGGTACCGAGGTAGCTTGCGTCCCTGTATTGACATAGGCAACTTTTATACCAGAAAATTAAACACTTCCCACGGGATCTTTAAAAACCTAAATCCACGCGGACGAAGTCGCGGGCATCCTCTAGTCACACTAATATTATAAAGGAGAAAGTTTGTATGTGTGTGTGTGTGTGTGTGTGTGTGTGTGTGTGTGTGTGTGTGTGTGTGTGTGTGTGTGTGTGTGTGTGTGTGTGTGTGTGTGTGTGTGTATGTTTGTTACTCCTTCACGCAAAAACTACTGGACGGATTGGGCTGAAATTTAGAATGGAGATAGATTATACCCTGGATTAGCACATAGGCTACTTTTTATCCCGGAAAATCAAAGAGTTCCTACGGGAATTTAAAAAACCTACATCCACGCGGACGAAGTCGCGGGCATCCTCTAGTATCAAATAATGTAGTAATCACCCTCCTACGTTTGTATGAAGAAAGCACCGGCTTGTGTAACCTTAATAGTAAAACATTGTTCCCAGGTTCTGTCCGTCCGTGTTCATCTACTTGGCACTGACGGTGCCAGCAATATGGCTCCTAGAATTGCACAAGGTCGACAAACGACTGCATTCTCTGCAGTCCAACATCACAGAAATAGAGGTAAAACAACTTAAGACTAGGGAAATCAAAAAAAATCTTAACCCCCCGACCCAAAAAGAGGAGTGTTATAAGTTTGACGTGTGCATCTGTGTATCTGTCTGTGGCATCGTAACTCCTAAACTAATGAACCGATTTTAATTTAGTTTTTTTGTTTGAAAGGTGGCTTGATCGAGAGTGTTCTTAGCTATAATCCAAGAAAAAATCGGTTCAGCCGTTTGAAAGTTATCAGCCCTTTTCTAGTTACTGTAACCTTCACTTGTCGGGGGTGTTATAAATTTTTAATTTTCACTCCAAGGGGGTTGAAACTTGAAAGTTTGTATGAAAGCCCGCCATTTTTGTGGTTATCATTTATATATAGTTTTTATGGTTTCGTCATTACCAGTTCAAATGAACTTCAAATTGAAATTATTTAAACACATTTTAACAGGATCCTTATGAATGCGATGACAGCTTGAAGGTGGTCGAAGAAGATACACCATATAAAACTGTATAGTTCCATTTACCGAGCTTTCCAAAGAACTGGCCATAATTTTTGATACAGTACTTTTACTGGCCGAAACTTTTTGATAGGAACTTACCCTTATTTTTCACATGAATAGTTTTTGTTTGGGATAAGTACTTACTTGAGAACTTATACCTATTGATTACGAGTTAGACTGCAGTCTGGCTCATCTTTTCGACTTTGCCATAGACAAAAGTGGGTTTATTCTTGTCCCACAGACACAAATACTGATCCCTGGGACGAAGTTGGCCACAGAAATGTGGGTGACGTTGATCGAACAGTTCCTGATGCTCACACTGATCGTAGGAAGGTGGCTGCTGCCCAAGGGAGACCTGACTAGAGACCAGCTCAGTCAATTGCTGCTGGTTTATATTGGTAAGTCTTCTTCATCATCATGTATGGATGAGTTCCCCACAGATATGATGCTGATCGAACAGTTCCTGATGCTGACACTCATTGTGGAGAGATGGCTGCTACCCAAGGGAGACCTGACAAGAGACCAGCTCAGTCAACTGTTGCTGGTTTATATTGGTAAGTCTTCTTCATCATCATGTATACATGAGTTCCCCACAGATATGATGCTGATCGAACAGTTCCTGATGCTGACACTCATTGTGGAGAGATGGCTGCTACCCAAGGGAGACCTGACAAGAGACCAGCTCAGTCAACTGTTGCTGGTTTATATTGGTAAGTCTTCTTCATCATCATGTATACATGAGTTCCCCACAGATATGATGCTGATCGAACAGTTCCTGATGCTGACACTCATTGTGGAGAGATGGCTGCTACCCAAGGGAGACCTGACAAGAGACCAGCTCAGTCAACTGTTGCTGGTTTATATTGGTAAGTCTTCTTCATCATCATGTATACATGAGTTCCCCACAGATATGATGCTGATCGAACAGTTCCTGATGCTGACACTCATTGTGGAGAGATGGCTGCTACCCAAGGGAGACCTGACAAGAGACCAGCTCAGTCAACTGTTGCTGGTTTATATTGGTAAGTCTTCTTCATCATCATGTATACATGAGTTCCCCACAGATATGATGCTGATCGAACAGTTCCTGATGCTGACACTCATTGTGGAGAGATGGCTGCTACCCAAGGGAGACCTGACAAGAGACCAGCTCAGTCAACTGTTGCTGGTTTATATTGGTAAGTCTTCTTCATCATCATGTATACATGAGTTCCCCACAGATATGATGCTGATCGAACAGTTCCTGATGCTGACACTCATTGTGGAGAGATGGCTGCTACCCAAGGGAGACCTGACAAGAGACCAGCTCAGTCAACTGTTGCTGGTTTATATTGGTAAGTCTTCTTCATCATCATGTATACATGAGTTCCCCACAGATATGATGCTGATCGAACAGTTCCTGATGCTGACACTCATTGTGGAGAGATGGCTGCTACCCAAGGGAGACCTGACAAGAGACCAGCTCAGTCAACTGTTGCTGGTTTATATTGGTAAGTCTTCTTCATCATCATGTATACATGAGTTCCCCACAGATATGATGCTGATCGAACAGTTCCTGATGCTGACACTCATTGTGGAGAGATGGCTGCTACCCAAGGGAGACCTGACAAGAGACCAGCTCAGTCAACTGTTGCTGGTTTATATTGGTAAGTCTTCTTCATCATCATGTATACATGAGTTCCCCACAGATATGATGCTGATCGAACAGTTCCTGATGCTGACACTCATTGTGGAGAGATGGCTGCTACCCAAGGGAGACCTGACAAGAGACCAGCTCAGTCAACTGTTGCTGGTCTATATTGGTAAGTCTTCTTCATCATCATGTATGGATGAGTTCCCCACAGATATGATGCTGATCGAACAGTTCCTGATGCTGACACTCATTGTGGAGAGATGGCTGCTACCCAAGGGAGACCTGACAAGAGACCAGCTCAGTCAACTGTTGCTGGTTTATATTGGTAAGTCTTCTTCATCATCATGTATACATGAGTTCCCCACAGATATGATGCTGATCGAACAGTTCCTGATGCTGACACTCATTGTGGAGAGATGGCTGCTACCCAAGGGAGACCTGACAAGAGACCAGCTCAGTCAACTGTTGCTGGTTTATATTGGTAAGTCTTCTTCATCATCATGTATACATGAGTTCCCCACAGATATGATGCTGATCGAACAGTTCCTGATGCTGACACTCATTGTGGAGAGATGGCTGCTAACCAAGGGAGACCTGACAAGAGACCAGCTCAGTCAACTGTTGCTGGTTTATATTGGTAAGTCTTCTTCATCATCATGTATGGATGAGTTCCCCACAGATATGATGCTGATCGAACAGTTCCTGATGCTGACACTCATTGTGGAGAGATGGCTGCTACCCAAGGGAGACCTGACAAGAGACCAGCTCAGTCAACTGTTGCTGGTTTATATTGGTAAGTCTTCTTCATCATCATGTATACATGAGTTCCCCACAGATATGATGCTGATCGAACAGTTCCTGATGCTGACACTCATTGTGGAGAGATGGCTGCTACCCAAGGGAGACCTGACAAGAGACCAGCTCAGTCAACTGTTGCTGGTTTATATTGGTAAGTCTTCTTCATCATCATGTATACATGAGTTCCCCACAGATATGATGCTGATCGAACAGTTCCTGATGCTGACACTCATTGTGGAGAGATGGCTGCTACCCAAGGGAGACCTGACAAGAGACCAGCTCAGTCAACTGTTGCTGGTTTATATTGGTAAGTCTTCTTCATCATCATGTATACATGAGTTCCCCACAGATATGATGCTGATCGAACAGTTCCTGATGCTGACACTCATTGTGGAGAGATGGCTGCTACCCAAGGGAGACCTGACAAGAGACCAGCTCAGTCAACTGTTGCTGGTTTATATTGGTAAGTCTTCTTCTTCATCATCATGTATACATGAGTTCCCCACAGATATGATGCTGATCGAACAGTTCCTGATGCTGACACTCATTGTGGAGAGATGGCTGCTACCCAAGGGAGACCTGACAAGAGACCAGCTCAGTCAACTGTTGCTGGTTTATATTGGTAAGTCTTCTTCATCATCATGTATACATGAGTTCCCCACAGATATGATGCTGATCGAACAGTTCCTGATGCTGACACTCATTGTGGAGAGATGGCTGCTACCCAAGGGAGACCTGACAAGAGACCAGCTCAGTCAACTGTTGCTGGTTTATATTGGTAAGTCTTCTTCATCATCATGTATACATGAGTTCCCCACAGATATGATGCTGATCGAACAGTTCCTGATGCTGACACTCATTGTGGAGAGATGGCTGCTACCCAAGGGAGACCTGACAAGAGACCAGCTCAGTCAACTGTTGCTGGTTTATATTGGTAAGTCTTCTTCATCATCATGTATACATGAGTTCCCCACAGATATGATGCTGATCGAACAGTTCCTGATGCTGACACTCATTGTGGAGAGATGGCTGCTACCCAAGGGAGACCTGGCAAGAGACCAGCTCAGTCAACTGTTGCTGGTTTATATTGGTAAGTCTTCTTCATCATCATGTATGGATGAGTTCCCCACAGATATGATGCTGATCGAACAGTTCCTGATGCTGACACTCATTGTGGAGAGATGGCTGCTACCCAAGGGAGACCTGACAAGAGACCAGCTCAGTCAACTGTTGCTGGTTTATATTGGTAAGTCTTCTTCATCATCATGTATACATGAGTTCCCCACAGATATGATGCTGATCGAACAGTTCCTGATGCTGACACTCATTGTGGAGAGATGGCTGCTACCCAAGGGAGACCTGACAAGAGACCAGCTCAGTCAACTGTTGCTGGTTTATATTGGTAAGTCTTCTTCATCATCATGTATACATGAGTTCCCCACAGATATGATGCTGATCGAACAGTTCCTGATGCTGACACTCATTGTGGAGAGATGGCTGCTACCCAAGGGAGACCTGACAAGAGACCAGCTCAGTCAACTGTTGCTGGTTTATATTGGTAAGTCTTCTTCATCATCATGTATACATGAGTTCCCCACAGATATGATGCTGATCGAACAGTTCCTGATGCTGACACTCATTGTGGAGAGATGGCTGCTACCCAAGGGAGACCTGACAAGAGACCAGCTCAGTCAACTGTTGCTGGTTTATATTGGTAAGTCTTCTTCATCATCATGTATGGATGAGTTCCCCACAGATATGATGCTGATCGAACAGTTCCTGATGCTGACACTCATTGTGGAGAGATGGCTGCTACCCAAGGGAGACCTGACAAGAGACCAGCTCAGTCAACTGTTGCTGGTTTATATTGGTAAGTCTTCTTCATCATCATGTATACATGAGTTCCCCACAGATATGATGCTGATCGAACAGTTCCTGATGCTGACACTCATTGTGGAGAGATGGCTGCTACCCA
Organism: Maniola jurtina; assembly: GCF_905333055.1. Classification (NCBI taxonomy): domain Eukaryota; kingdom Metazoa; phylum Arthropoda; class Insecta; order Lepidoptera; family Nymphalidae; genus Maniola; species Maniola jurtina. Next base: position 4,135,831 of record NC_060056.1, read on the forward strand.
AGGGAGACCTGACAAGAGACCAGCTCAGTCAACTGTTGCTGGTTTATATTGGTAAGTCTTCTTCATCATCATGTATACATGAGTTCCCCACAGATATGATGCTGATCGAACAGTTCCTGATGCTGACACTCATTGTGGAGAGATGGCTGCTACCCAAGGGAGACCTGACAAGAGACCAGCTCAGTCAACTGTTGCTGGTTTATATTGGTAAGTCTTCTTCATCATCATGTATACATGAGTTCCCCACAGATATGATGCTGATCGAACAGTTCCTGATGCTGACACTCATTGTGGAGAGATGGCTGCTACCCAAGGGAGACCTGACAAGAGACCAGCTCAGTCAACTGTTGCTGGTTTATATTGGTAAGTCTTCTTCATCATCATGTATACATGAGTTCCCCACAGATATGATGCTGATCGAACAGTTCCTGATGCTGACACTCATTGTGGAGAGATGGCTGCTACCCAAGGGAGACCTGACAAGAGACCAGCTCAGTCAACTGTTGCTGGTTTATATTGGTAAGTCTTCTTCATCATCATGTATACATGAGTTCCCCACAGATATGATGCTGATCGAACAGTTCCTGATGCTGACACTCATTGTGGAGAGATGGCTGCTAACCAAGGGAGACCTGACAAGAGACCAGCTCAGTCAACTGTTGCTGGTTTATATTGGTAAGTCTTCTTCATCATCATGTATACATGAGTTCCCCACAGATATGATGCTGATCGAACAGTTCCTGATGCTGACACTCATTGTGGAGAGATGGCTGCTACCCAAGGGAGACCTGACAAGAGACCAGCTCAGTCAACTGTTGCTGGTTTATATTGGTAAGTCTTCTTCATCATCATGTATGGATGAGTTCCCCACAGATATGATGCTGATCGAACAGTTCCTGATGCTGACACTCATTGTGGAGAGATGGCTGCTACCCAAGGGAGACCTGACAAGAGACCAGCTCAGTCAACTGTTGCTGGTTTATATTGGTAAGTCTTCTTCATCATCATGTATACATGAGTTCCCCACAGATATGATGCTGATCGAACAGTTCCTGATGCTGACACTCATTGTGGAGAGATGGCTGCTACCCAAGGGAGACCTGACAAGAGACCAGCTCAGTCAACTGTTGCTGGTTTATATTGGTAAGTCTTCTTCATCATCATGTATACATGAGTTCCCCACAGATATGATGCTGATCGAACAGTTCCTGATGCTGACACTCATTGTGGAGAGATGGCTGCTACCCAAGGGAGACCTGACAAGAGACCAGCTCAGTCAACTGTTGCTGGTTTATATTGGTAAGTCTTCTTCATCATCATGTATGGATGAGTTCCCCACAGATATGATGCTGATCGAACAGTTCCTGATGCTGACACTCATTGTGGAGAGATGGCTGCTACCCAAGGGAGACCTGACAAGAGACCAGCTCAGTCAACTGTTGCTGGTTTATATTGGTAAGTCTTCTTCATCATCATGTATGGATGAGTTCCCCACAGATATGATGCTGATCGAACAGTTCCTGATGCTGACACTCATTGTGGAGAGATGGCTGCTACCCAAGGGAGACCTGACAAGAGACCAGCTCAGTCAACTGTTGCTGGTTTATATTGGTAAGTCTTCTTCATCATCATGTATACATGAGTTCCCCACAGATATGATGCTGATCGAA